>NC_142757.1:51936574-52096766 GCF_054948205.1 Urtica dioica subsp. dioica | reverse complement strand
TAGTAACGGAGGAACCAAATGTCAACATTAGGTATTTATCCCGACGAAAAAAAAGTATAGGTATTTAAATGTATCCAAACGAAAAATATAAGTATTTTTGCCGCCATTTACTCTTCAACTTTATATAAGGTGCAATATTTTGTCCATTTTAACAAAAAAAATAACTTTTGGGCCTCGTAGCTATCAAGCTCATGGCCCAAGCATGTTGAGTTGGGCTTGATTGGCCCAACCCATGTATGAAAAACATACGAGATCTATTTGAGGTCAGCTCGCCGATGATCTTAAGCTACCAAAAGCCCGAGCTCGTCTGATTTGAGCTCTTGAATGGAAAACTCGATGGGTGATTTTGAGCTCCATCAACATCTAAGAGACAAAGAACGTTCAAGCATCTCTTCCTCAATCATCTCGTTCATTTCGGATCGATGAGGAACACGTTTTGTTAGTTGAGAGGAGAAAACCAATTCAACGACGATGTATAATTGGGACCACTAAGACAGTCTCCTAGTGGATAATGCCAGGGCCTCGTAAATTTTAATCGAGTTTCACCTGAACATCACGATTAATAAAAATATAGAATACACATACGCTATAAAGTGGACGCTTTTCAACATATTACGAATATGTTATTCTATCATCTCTACTCTTCATTGTATTGAGCTCTGAGCTGCACCTCCAAATGGAATGTTTCATAAAACTAAAGAAAAAAAAATCATTTATTATTGTAACTTCGATGTAATTTATGAATTGCTTCGTTTCTAGATTTTTGAACAAATTGAACTTAAGACGAGAGTGTGAGGCCTAAATTAATAAATTAAAAACAAATTTAACATTTATGATCATAAAGCTCGCGCTCTTTGAGATAAATTCTCACCTACATAATATCGAAGTGAAGTGTATATTTACGTCTATATATCTACCTCATTTTTGCTTGTTTTTGTTTTTAAATCAGCTTATATTATATTATGAATTCTAAAAAGGGAAAATATCAAGACTATCCCTCATGTTTAATCAAAATGCGAGATTTATCCCCTCTATTTCTAGAAATATCATACATATCCCTTCAGTTTAATATAAATGACATATACCTCCCCTAACAAAATGTTATATTAAAAATATCACCCTTTTCGTTTATTTTTTACAAAAAAATTATTTGAACTCCCCAAAATACCCTTAATAGAATAAATATTTATTTACTATTTTATTAAAAAAAAAATCAAAATCTCTTTTTATAAAAAAAAATCCTTAACTTTTTATAAAGAAATTTTTTAATTTAATTTTTTTTGTATGTAGAATAAAAAATAAAAAATTATTTCATTAAGGGTATTTAGGGGAGTTCAAATTATTATTTTGTAAAAAATAAACGAAAAGGTTGATATTTGTAATATAATATTTTTTTAGGGGATGAATATGTCATTTATATTAAACTGAAGGGATATGTCTGATATTTTTAGAAATAGAAGGGATAAATCTCGCATTTTGATTAAACACGATGGATACTCTTGATATTTTCCCAAAAATATTGAAACGTGTTTCAGTTAATAAAAAAAGAAAAACAAGTGGTGGACTTTGATAGGGTATGGCTGCCACAGTGTTGGAATGTTCACAAATCCCTATATAAATAGTTGGGGTAGGGTTCGTTTTTTACCACACAAAACTCACCCAATCACTGTCGTTTTGACATCGTATAAAATAAAATCTCTCTCCCTCTCTCACTCTACTGTTATACACTCTCTGCTCTCTCTCTCTCTCTCTCAACGATCGAATTGGTCTTCCTCTCAGCTTCAGAAAATGAGCTCTCAGATCTTCAGATCCGCTTCCAGAGCCGCAAGGTCGGCTCTTAACGCCTCTAAGACCGCTCGTTCTTTCTCAGGTAATTTATTTTTTATTTTCTTTCTCGTTTTTTTGTTTTAAAAATGGAAAAATGCTAGATTGATCGATGTGTTTGTTTCTTACGAAAATCGATTGTGTTTTTCTGATTCAATTCTTTCGTTATTGAATATGAAATGAATAGTTGATGAAGATTCGATGTATAAGCTATTTTCATTTAAGACGTGATTGATAATTGTAGCGAAGCAAGAACAAATGAACGCAAAGAATTAAAAGTACGGATTTTTCATAGCTTTTTTCGTAATAGCATTACCGATTAGATCTTTTGTTCACTGTAATTATTTTGTTTTAGATTGGGAAATGAAATGAAAAAGGTAGATCTGAAATGACCGACTCTTTGCAAACTATCCTTGTCGTGGCCTCGTGGGTCCACTTATATCGTTTTAGGCTGTTAAGATTAGTTCTTAAAAAAAGGCTGTTAAAAGATTATACCTTTTCTCTTTGGACTTTCATGCTTAGATTTCTTGAGAAGTACAAAATGTGAAAAGATTTCATTTATGCATATTAAATGTTTATAAAAATGTCGAAATGTGAATAGTTCTTAACAATATGGCGCAAAACAATTGGTGACTATACACTCAAGATTAAGAATCAAAACCGATTGACACCAGACATACAGAACTAACTTACAACTAATTAGTCTCCTAATTGATATATGTAAACACACATACCAAATAGTATATTACTCATTGCATTTATGTGTATAAAGTATAAACCAAGGATTGAAATACCATTACCGATATCGTATTGAGATTCAGATTTTGTTAGGTTACCGGGAGATACCAATGGTTTACCTAAGAGTATCCAGTGAAGGTAAGAGTAAAATGTACCGATGAAATTACCGTTACCGACGTAGTTTACCGAAAAATATCGTATTTACCCAAAGGTATCAAGTGAACACATCATTATAAAAAAAAAGTGTTTTCATATATAGGATAAAAGTGTAAATAGTCTACAATATCTTCGTTACAATGCATCACGTTTTGCAATATAACACTCCCATTGGAGCAATCATAAAAAAAAAGTGTTTTCATATATAGGATAAAAATGTAAATAGTCTACAATATCTTCGTTACAATACATCACGTTTTGCAATTCAACACACCCATTGGAGCAATCAACCCTCTCTTATTTAACGCCCACGATCATGAGCTTAAAATTTCAAAATTTTCAAAAGTCGGTCCAAGATAACAAATTGGCCCAATTTTTTTAAAATTTTTAAAAAATTGATCTGGTTAATGGGATTTCGGTAACCGATCCGGTTTTCTGCTAGTAACCAGCAATTTTCCCGGTATCTAGCGGTTTTTTTCATATCGCTACCGAGAAGTGTCAAACACCGGTATACTGACCGATTTTTTCTCGGTTTCCCCGGTATTTCAATCCCTGGTATAAACTATAACATTGCTAGAGCCTTATTGCTCTGAATTATATGGTCTCTCCCTTGACATTTGGAGAAGATTGCCTTTGAAGCTATGTAAAATAAAATATAAAAGATTTGAATAACTTGTGTGTGTTTTCTTGCGATATTTAGAAGGACGAACGGTGGCCGCGGCAGCAGCGGTGTTGGCGAAGGGAAAGGCGCCGTTGGTGGCTTCGGGGTTTGGAAGAGCCGGCGCTGACAGTGCTTTCCGGGCTTGGATTTCTGGATCCCTCGCCGTCCCTGTGGCTGGTATTTCCATAACTCAATCGGATAGGGGTGTTTAATGTAGGAAATATTACAGAAATAATGTATTTAAAGAGCAACATTTTCATAACAGTGCTTGTTTTAAATCCGTTAAACAAATCGTGTTTTTTTTCATAAGGTAAACAGTTATGTGGGATTATTTTTCTTATAGATAAAACTGTAAACTGAACCGTAAACAAAGTTAATCAAAGCCCAATATAGTAAACAACTTTTTAAAAAATATTCTGTAAATATCAAGAAAAATGATTGTTTATAACTTATAAAACACTATTTTCGCGATAAATAATTTAGACAAACTTTTTTTTGTGATTAGTATTAAAAACCTGTTATAGCATACAATTTCCACTTTAAATTAAAGTTTCAGAGTTTGATTTGAAAACCAAAGAAGCTCGCCGCTATAAATTGATGGGACAATTAGTTTTTTATGTAGTTTTCTGATAATTTAGAATCGAATTCTATAGTGAATAGTTCTTGAAAGCAGGAATGCAATCATAAAAATAAGGTCTAGATGATTAAATATATATAACTTGAATTATACGTTTAAATAGGCCAAACACTTTCCTAACACTTCTTCTTTTTCTTTACTCAGCCTACATGCTCTTGGATCAGGAGGTTCATGCTGCTGAGGTATTTCTAGCCACTCTCTCTCTCTCTCTCTCTCTCTCTCTCTCTGATTTATTCTTTGAGGTTGATTAGTATCGTAAGTGTTTTTGGTTTCTGTCCAGTTGGAACGCACATTCATTGCTATCAAGCCCGACGGAGTGCAGAGAGGATTGGTACTTTATCAACCAACCCATGAAGTCATTTGTTTGCTTTTTAATCTTCTTAGATTAATCCCGTTAAATTTTTTTCGATATCAGATCTCCGAAATCATCGCAAGATTCGAGAGGAAAGGATTCAAACTCGTTGGCATCAAAGTCGTTATTCCAACAAAGCCGTTCGCCGAGAAGCACTATCACGATCTGAAGGAGAGGCCTTTCTTCAACGGCCTCTGCGACTTTCTCAGCTCCGGCCCTGTTATTGCAATGGTTGCTCTTCACTTTCATACCAAACTTTCATCAGTTAAAAAATAAATAAATAATAAAAAAAAATCCATTCTTTCATTTATTTATTTGTTTTCATTATTTTTATTTTCATATTCAGGTGTGGGAAGGTGAGGGTGTGATCAAGTACGGCCGAAAGCTCATTGGAGCCACCGATCCTCAAAAATCAGAGCCCGGGACCATCAGGGGTGACCTTGCCGTCGTTGTTGGAAGGTAAATTTTTTATTATTATATAGAAATGATTTTTCTTATGATATGATTTGTACTAGTTTCAACTCGAAGATTAAATAAATGATTCGATTGTTTTGCTTCACAGGAACATCATTCACGGAAGCGATGGCCCAGAAACGGCAAAAGATGAGATCAGTTTGTGGTTCACTCCGGAGGAGTTGGTGTCTTACACAAGCAATGCAGAGAAGTGGATCTATGGAGACAACTGAAATTGAAAAACCTTTTTTTTTGTTCTAATTATTCCGGCTATTTATAGGTCCCTACATGAAGAGTGGAACAAAAACTGATCGTTACAAAATAAAACTGCCCCAAAAAAAAAAAAAATCCCTTTGCAAGAATAAATTGGTGATTGTGGATTGGTGGCAATAATTATTTTGATCTCATTATGTAATGTAATTCTGCTTTGTCAAGTATGGAGATGAAACAGATGAAAATTGCTTTGTTTTTGTTGAGATCGTTATACAATTCATGCTGAGTTGTCTTCTTCTTCTTCTTTTTTATTTTATTTTTTATTATCAAACATCGGGGTGATTTTTCTTGTGAAAGTTTTGCATCGATGGCCATCTTCAACATATAATTCATTCATCCCTAACATTAGATAAGTTGTATCCATTTAGTATTTGTAGTAATCATGTCTAATAGAATTTCATTTCTAACATTAGATAAGTTGCAGTGGAATGTGATAAAATGGAGTTAAATTTGCACAAGTCAACTTCAATTCTCACTCTATATTAATGGAATTAATAAACATTCCACTTTATTTTAGTGGAATTTTATTAATATATAAATAATTATCTAATTACAGATCAACCACAATATTTATTGTATTTATATACTGTGTTATAGTTGTATTATAACAAAATTACATATGAAATTATTGTGGTTTATTCTAATTTGATATAATAATTAATTTTGATATGTGATAAAAAATAATTATACTAAAAGAGTCATTAAAAATATTCATATTCATTATAAATAAACTAGAAAATAAATAACATGGCATACACATATAAATAAAATAAAATTAGTATTTTTGCATAATTATACTTTATAAATTTTGTGCCAAAAATATACATATTATATGTTATACGTAAAGAGTATTTGTTTTATTTTTTAAATACGGCATTATGAAATGCAAATTATACAACTTAAATAAATATGAGTTATAGTACAATTAATAGAAAAATTTTAAAATTATTAAAATAATATATAAATGAAAAACTTACTTTTTAGTGTTAAAAATGAAGTATTGATCATTTCGATTAAACATTGTTTAATGTAATAGAAACTGCATTTTGGAGTGTAAGAAAATGCATTTTGGAGTTTTGGATTCGTCGAACAGGGACGAAAGTCGGCCTTAGTGATCCGACAATGCCGAGTGGAAGGGCCGTTGCTCAATGGATAAAAGTTACTCTAGGGATAACATGCTGATCTTCCCCAAGAGCTCACATTGTCGACATTTTGGAGTGTAAGAAAATGCATTTTGGAGTTTTGGATTAGAGATGCTCTTAGTAAAAAAATATTCAATATTCAATTATTTTAAAAACAATATTCGATTTAACTCCCCCTAAGCTTGAAGTCTAGCTCCGTCCTAATCGCCAAAAATAAGACTACGAGAAAACTCTTAACCAAGAATTTAAATGCCGTGGATTTTTGTCAATTTTCGGCGGCAAAACCGCTACTGGAGGAGGTGCGCCATATATGAGCTAGCATTAAACATCTATGATTTTTAGGGCCATTTTATGAGAAAAAAACACTTTTAAAAAAAAGGAAAAAAAATGAACAATGCATTGTTATATTTTAGGGAAATTGACTTAATTAGTAGGAATTTTGATACTTTGGACAAAAATAGTAGTAAGTATGTTTTTGGACACTTTTACCAGTAACTATAGACTTATATATCTACAACTGCTATTAATTATAAACTTGTAAATCTACAGTTTATAACAACTGTATACTTTGATGTTTACAGTTACTAGTAAAAGTGTCCAAAAATATAATTACTATTATTTTGGTCAAAATTATTAAAATTGCTACTAATTGATGTCATTTGCCTGTACTTTACGTTTTAATTTTAATGTTTCACTCCTCTCTAAAAGTGCAATAATGCATGTTTGGGTTCGGGTATGAATTTGGGCCCTCACTAGACTCCAATTTCAGCCCTCGTTAGACTCATTAAATTTAATATGAATTTGAATGGGGAATCAAGTTGTTACAATAAAATAAAAAATAAAATAAAAGTAATAAAAAAAAACGACCTTTTGTAAGGCACTTTCACGCATTTTTTTAGACGAGCAATAGTTATCAAATCATAACAAACTTTATGTCATCCGAATCAATCTATTTACAATAATATGATAAATAAAAAACCAAAAATTGTGGTGGAGGATTTACACAATTGTGGGAGAAGGAGAAATTGTGGTGGAGGATTTACACAATTGTGGGAGAAGGAGAAGAAGGAACCGAAGGAGTGGACGTGGACGGAGAAGTTCGGGTCAACGAAGTGTCGTCATATTTATTATGCCGTGCCGTGGCTCTTATGTAACAAAAAATTGCCACCGAAAAAATAGTAGCAAGACCTCCGAGGACCACGCCAACGCCAACAATGGAATTGTCCATAAATCCGCGATGATGATGATCATGAGCATGGGAATTCTCGACTTCCTCATCAAGAACCGCTTCCTTCGAAGAATGAGTCTCTTGCTTCCCTTCTTCATGAGTTTCTTCGGCTCGAGACTCCTTGATGATTTCATGGCTAGAGTTGAGATTATTTCCAAGCTTCCTTGCTATAGAGTGACTTTTACAAGGAGTTGCTAGTAAGACTACTAAGCATAGAAGAGCTAGCTTGTGAATGTAATGAGCCATATCATAAACACTTGATTGAGAATATGTTTTGAGACTATGCTATAGATGTATTTATATAAGCGATTATGTGTCCGTGTGTGTGTGATTTGGTGGAAGTTTCGTTGTAGTGAGATTTGCAATTAATGGGGTTGTCTCGAGGAACAAAGGAAACACACATGTTGGCCTTATTAATTAATTAGAATATCGTAATCAGGGTTTGTACAACTAAGAGTGTGATTAATCAAGGGGACAGGGAAATCCTTAATGTGTGCTTACGTAGAGCATGTTGTGGCTTTATTGATGATTTGAGCTTATTAATTTATCGGATCAATGAAAAAGGAAGAGAATCAGAAGCTTCAAATAGTGATCAAAATATATTGTGCAACAAGTCCAATGCCCATGCCAGTAAGATATATTAGATACCGCCTAAATGATAGGAAAAGACAAAACCCCTTGAAACATTTTGGAATTTTTATTAATTTATGGCTATGCAATGTATGACCTAAAATGTGGACCGACACCGACTAAAACATTTCCATTATTTTTTTTTTGTTTGTTTCAGAAATAGTAAATGATTTTGGAACTACAAATGAAAAAATGCACTTCAAATTATTTCATAATCTTCCTCAAAAAGAAAAAAAAATAAATTATCTCATGATCAACGTGTGTGTGTGTATATATATATATATATATATATATATATATATATATATATATATATAATTGCCAGTTGAAATTATGTATATTAAAAATATGATCCATTAGGAAAATAGACAACTTAAACGTTTGATATTGCTAAATAGTAATCGTTTCGTAAATCTTAAGTAAATAACCACAAAGATCACATGATCCTATCAGAAAATTTTATGCTTTCCAGGTTCGTCCCTCCTTATTTATTTTTGAATTTCATTTAAATTTTGATTATTAATTCAGCAATTTATTTAAGGCATTTTTTTTAAGAAATTTGAATTTTAAATGCTCTTATATTTCCAAAAATATATAAAGAAAGCAGTTATTTTTACATTATTTCGTGGATTCCTGATAGTATATCAATGCCCAAAATATACGCAACAATTATTTTTTTGATTTTGTGTTCTTTAAAATCGTAGTTCACATTTATACGTATTTACAGATATTTACATAATATTTACAATTATTGACACATATTAACAGAGATTAACACATTTATTTTATTTGAATATTTTGTGAGTCATTCATTTAAATTTGAATTGTGTTATGCGTTTAAATTTAGAAATTAATTATTTAGTTGACTTAATCGTGTTAAGAGGGGCGATTTATCAAATTTATTTAAATAGCCAACGTTTGGGCGGGAATGATATGTATGGGTATTCTTGTAAAATTGCGCTTGTAAATAAAAGGCAGTAACTATTTATCTAAGATTTACGAAACATTGACTATTTATCAATGTCCAACGTTTAAGTTGGCTATTTTCCTAATTAATTGTTAAAAATACCAATATACATATATATAATCATTTCCTTAATTGCTATCTCAATCCCTTATAATTTTAATTAATATCAATTTCATTGGATTTAAAATATATTTGAAATGAGTGTAAAAAGAATGCTTGTAAATAATTCTAAATGGGTACAAAACCGTTTAAGTTGAATTAAGAAGGTTGTTGCCGAGACGCTCATCACCGTGGTAGTTAATGAGATCATCAGTGTCTTGACGTGTTCAAAAGTATTTGGAAATAGTAAATAGTGAGTTTTGGAGCCTAATTTATCAGCAACGCTGTGAATTAAAGTACACCGATTATCACCAAGGCTTGAATACCTTAGGACAACTATATATTCTAAGGATGTTTAGCCGAGGGTATTTAAGAAGATTTAGACTGATATTTGTTAGCTCTGATTTTTCTCTATTTATACTCTATATGTCGATGTACTTTGTATAGGAAGAGAGATTGTATATGCAACTCCCAATTTGAATTATTAGTGAAATCTACGACGGAAAAATAAACCATTAAAATCTATTTTATTCATTTATTATTAAGTCGGATTTGTGACTCAAATCCTAAACTATACAATTTCCAAAAGTGAGCTGTACTTGTGTCATTTTATCTTCCCACGTGATATTTTTTTTCTTAATCTATTTATATGGAGTCCATATCTCTTAATTCAAAATAATATTCTCCAATTAAATTGCATTAGTAATAATAATAAGTATCCTTTAGGCTAAACCTACAGGCTTGTTGCGTCTATGTTGAGATATATGCACAAGGTTTGGAATAATAAAGAAACAAAAACACACAAAACCAACAGAAAAAAACTATTTTTGATGTGGTCGATGATAACATAATTAGGTTTGTTTGTATGTGTGTACAGAGCTTATCAACTTGGAACATAAACAATTGTGCCTCATGTCTGGTAAACATTTGAAAGAACGTGATTTCATGATGTTTTGCTAAACAAAAATGAATAGCTTCGTTTTATATTCAGCTATGCTTGTTTATTCACTGCCTACTTTCTCGTGAACAAAAATCATAATTTGATAAAGGTTGGTTCCTTGAATACATATATACATTTGCAAAGTTAATATAGAACTGTGCTTGCATATGCAAACTCTCCAATTGGTACTAAATTCTAGGTAACATGGTCACTAAAAATAAATTTCTATCAAATTAAATATATAGACAATACTATATAATCTTCTCCCTAATTAATATATTAAGCTAGAGAACGGTGTCTTTACTGATAGGGTATTTTTCTTTATAAAAAAAATGATAGGGCATTTTGCTGTACCAAGTTTGAAATATATTAAAATAGCTAGTTGGTAGTCATTGACCGTTCATTATAATTTTTTTTTTAATTTTATAGTACTGTACCTCTGAAATTACATATGGCCAGCTACTACATCATAGGTGAATCCAGCTTGTTAACCATACCATTAGGAATATGATTAATTATAAATGGTACAACAACTTAGATTTCTTTATAGTTGGACTTCGGTCCCTTAATGAATGTATTTGTTCCATATTTTGACCAGTAACGCTGATCTAAAATTATTTCTACACATCTGGTTCTCATTTAAAAAAAATCGTTTTAAAATCGGATCAACATGTCGTTTCTCGTTTTGCTGTCTTTATTGTCGTTTCTTTAATCAATTTAGAAATATTAATTTAATTAAATAAAAAAAGGACACCCCTCATCTCTCTGGCTCGCTCTCTCGCTCCGCACATCTTCTTCGCCGCAACCATGGCGATCTCAATCCAAACCCTAACAAACAACCTCTCTTTCTCAATGTCCCTAAACTCACTCTTCCCGAAGCCCTCCATCTCCGCCGCAAAACCGCCACCGTCGCTGGTCGTCCGAATGGGCGGCGGTCCCCGAACATTCCCCGGAGGCGTATCGAAGTGGCAGTGGAAGCGAATGCAGGCGAAGAAAGCCAAACAGCTCCTCAAAGCTCGCCTCGCCCGCGAACGCCAGATCTACGAGATGCGAAAGCGCGCCGAGCTCCGCGCCGCCACGTCGGAGCTCGAACGCCCCTGGGAGGCCGTCTCCGCCGTCGCCGTGGCTCCCACGCTCCTCTCCGTTCCCGCCGACGAGCAGCTCAAAGTCCTCGCCGATCGGTTCCAACGCCCCGGCGGATTCGACATGTGGACCGCCAAGGACGGCCCTCAGCTCTTCCCCTTCCCCGACGAGCTTCCCTCCGCTCGATTCTTCCCCAAAGGCGTCGTCCACAGCATCAAACCCTACCGGAGAGAACTTCCGGAAAATTCCGGTGATGTTGATCATGATCCGCGGAAGGATCGGCGGAATTCTGCGTCGAATTCGGAAACCAGTTCTGAGGAATCGGCGATTTCATATTCCAAACGAAATTCAGGCAATGGTGATCAGAATCGGCCCAAGAATCAGAGGAATCAGGAAATCGGTTCCACGGAGTTCACGATTTCAGAGTCCAAACGAAACTCTGGCAACAATGATCAGATTCGGAGGAAGAGTCAAAGGAATTCTGCGTCAAATCCGGAAACCAGTTCCGAGGAGTCAGCGATGTCATATTCCAAACGAAATTCAGGCAACGGTGTTCAGAATCGGCGTAAGAATCAGAGGAATCGGGATACCGGTTCCACGGAGTTCAAGATTTCAGACTCCAAACGAAATTATGGTAACGATGATCAGATTCGGCAGAGGAATTTGTCGCTGAATCGGATCGGCAATCGATTGGAGCCGGTTAAGAATCTGTCGAAACAGAACGGTGGACACAGACTGAGTGGTCGATCCGGCGAGGCTAGACCGAGGAATGAGAGATCGTCGGATTCCAAAAGATCGAATTCGTTTGAGCGGAAGAGCGATCGCAGTGAGGTTAGGACGAAATGGAGCAGAAATTTCAGGTATAGAGACAATGGATACAAGAGAGGAAACGATTCACGGTCCGAGGTTTATGATATGAGTTTGGAACGAGACGGTAGTTATGGATTTCGTTGACGATCATGTTGTGGATCTCTATAGGTATGGATAATCTTGCTAATGTACGTATAAATCGTACTTTAGTTGATAAATATTGTATATCACCATTTTATCTGTATGACCACATTGTTCTGTTGCTTGAGAAAGAAGTTATTGCCGCCACAAAACTTGTCAATGTTATGTGAGTGCATATTGAAACTTGGTTTGGACTACTTTGGACGCGTTTTCATTGAAGATGGAAATATTTCTTATTCCCACTTGAATAAATTAATCGAAAAAGAAAGTAAAAAAAATAAAATAAGGAACCCAATAATAAGGAAGTGGAGGATTTCGTGTGTTTGGTCAATTTCCACTATGATGCATTGTTTGATATTATTACAGATTGTTCTAGTCGCTCTAAACTTTCAGTTTTTGGGCAAGGAATTGTTCAAGCTCTTTTCTTTACATGTGTGTGTAGTCATTTTATGGTGTCATGAAAGCTAACGAATCAGTTCTTCACAAAGAGGTCATATTATCTTATTCAAATTATTATTTCTTTCTCAAGTGGATTTACAATATGTTGCAATGAAATTGCAGTCCACTTATTGAGAGAGAGAGAGAGAACACATGAACATAGCTAATTATGTCGGTAAATAGTGAAAAGAGTGTTCTACGTCTCTGACATAGGATATATATGTAATGGTTTTTTTTTTTTTTGGGTAATCATGTTCTCTAATTAGTCAAAGTAAGTGGTTTCTTTGCATAATATGAGGTTATGAAGTAATCTTCAAATTTGAGAAGTCTTTTGTGGCCTGAAAACAGAGTGGCTTTAGTAGTCAGCACAGTGGAAGATACTAGTGCGGGTTGGTTATTTTATAAGGATTGTGACTTCTTCCTCGTTGACTACGTCACCGATTGTTGCATTTCAATTCAAAGAACACATCTAAACAAGTAAGTGATTCATGAGTTATGACCACACTTATATCCAACCGTGTTATCTTACTTTAACTAGATATGGTATGCATGTATGTATATACTCTGAAGTGATCAGATTAAAGATAAGATTGCTATACAATTTGTAAAGGTTTTTTTTTTTTTTTTTTTTTTTTTTTTTCATTGTCCCTTTTATTGCAAATTGAAATTCAGTGTCTATCCGGAATCCTTTAATATATGCGTGTCAACGGAAAAATCTTGCTTTTTTTTTTCTTTCCATATATCGAATCTGAATGGCGAGTCAACCTTATCAGATTGACCAACCTTGATAATCTATGTGAATTTTAAGTCCTTCAAAATAATCACGACCTTTATTTTGTTATAATAAAAACAGCAGTTAAATGGAGGGGTATCAAGTTGCTCCGTGATAATGCCAAAGCGTAATAATAATTTCCATTATATTAAAGTTTACATAAGGTTATGTATGATCAGGGCCGGTCCAAACTCACCCGAATTCATTAAAGACTATAGCCGAATTAATATTTTGGGGCCCTTCGATAATAGTAAAAATTTAAATATAAAAAAAATATAAAAATTTAAATATTTTTGACATATATATAATATATACTTAAAATTTTGGAGTCCAACCCAATCGAAGGCCCTAAGCACCGACCTTGTTCGCCTATAATCAGGCCGGCTATGTGTATGTTATATAACCTTTTTTTGTTTTTTTATACAAAAGTTTACATCTACAGCCATAACTTTCCACTTTCAGGGCAACACTAGTGGCTAGTTTTTAGAGCCCTTAATTGCAGTAGTGGAATAATGCTGTGACTGTTAGTTACAAATGCTTTATCATTTAACTAGAGTTCAATTTAACTGAAATTTTGGTATTGATTAACCATGAATAACCGGAAGAGTTGTATTTGTTAGTTAAAAAAATGCCTATATTTCCTTCGAGTTGAATAGGCCATTCAAACTAATAAACTTGTAAAATAGCTCACGAAAGCCAAAGCTTTATCTTAAATTAAGGAATTAGTTAAAATTTCTAAAAATATGCAAATACAATGTGTCAATAACTTTATACACAAATGTAGATATCGTGTATACAGTTTTAAGAAAAGTTATAAACGATATAAAAGATAAAACTTTGACTATTTTACTAATGATTTGGTTTCAAATGTTTTTTTTTAGTTTTAACATATATTGTAATTTTAGATTTTTATGCTCATTTAAACCAATTCAAAATCAAATTATTAAACTCAAGTTGCACATGTAGAAACTTGTTTTCTAAGCGAGTATAAAATATTTGCAATATTTAAATTATATTAATTCTTCTCCAATATTACAAGAAATATTTCGTCGTTAGTGTCTTACACTTTAAAATGTTTTTCCATACCAAGTTTCACTATGAATTTGTGTTTCTAAGTGGTTACTGGCCGTCGAAATTAATTATTTTCATTTTGCGTTGAAATTTGACGAAAAAAATTATTTTTGGTGACGTTTTTGACATGATGAATTTAAAAACGTAATTTCCATTAAAAATTGATATATTTGACGAAAAAAATAATTTTTATTCTTAATGAAAACTTGGTGTTTATAAGTAAAAGAATGAAAATAAATAAATAGGTTTCATATGTATCATGAAGTCTCACATCGACTGAGAATGTATCTTTTGTGCTCCTTATAAAGGTCATGGGTTACTCCTCCTATTGTCAATTGGTTTTAAGATGGAACCCCATGATACTTTAACATGATATCAGAGTCAAACTCATTCTCGATGTTGAGACACCCGTTTCTACAAACTTCACGCACCAGTTGTTCAATCATGGGTATGAGGGGGGTGTATCAAGAAGTCCCACATCGACTGAGAATGTATCATTTGTGCTCTTTATAAAGGTCATGAGTTACTCCTCCTATTGCCAATTGATTTTAAGATGAAACCCCATGATACTTTAACAATATGTCTATATATGAACGTCGTTCAATATACGCATCCAAGGACGGAGCTACAGTAGGCCAAGGGAGGATTCAAGCCCTCTCTCAATTTTTATTTTTATTTTGCATTTTTGGTTCATTTTTTTCAAAAAAATTACAAATTAACCCCCTTGAATTTTTTTTTTCTAATTAGCCCCCCTGGTGAGCTTCTCATGCATCTATATGGTATGTCATGTCATGCAATGTTTTGAAAAATACGTCAATAAATTGTAGAACTTAGTGCTATTATTTCTCTCATTAAAATTCGTATTAATCGGTATTTTCAATCTTGTCCCAAAATAACGTTTCATGTCATGTACCATATGATGAGCATGTATATGCTGCGTTGCGTGATCATTTTTTTAACCCTCTTTTAAAAAATAACTCAAGTTTCATTTTATTAATAAAATAATTCACCAAGTCGAAGTAAATTAAACTAATTAAAATAATTAATTTAATTTACTTCGGTTTGATGGACTATTTTCTTAATAAAATGAAATTTTGGTTAGGGTATTAGAAGAAGTTATGAAATTGGATAGTTGCAATAAATTTTTCAATAATGTTTTTTATTAAATTTTTTAATATATTTTTCTGCATCTGCTTCCATTGGCAAGCCAGATTTTCGCTGATTTTTTTTTTTCAAAATATATCCATTTGTTTTCATTTTCATCAGCTTTTTTGTTTTTTCTTGAACCATCGAAATGACATTGAAGATAACATTCAAATCATTTGTACTTCCATTAGCCAAATGAATCAAGGTAAATCATAAAATCCTTCAATCTTTATAGTGCAGTGAGTGTTTTACTTTTTTTTTCTCCCTTTTTTTTAGTCCATGTTTTATTAATGTTGTATTGTCACGTGGGATGTATAATGCAGCACTTAATTTTTTTTAAAAGCACAATAATCGCGTTATGATACTATAAATGATGATCCTACTAGTTACTGTAGATCACTAATAGACATAATTAATCAAGAGATGGGACAGGATCAGTCATTTTTTTCAAAATGCATTTATTATGGGTCCACGTGAAAGGCCATGAACCATTTTGGTGAACAATTTTACACAAATACCTCACATCACATCCGTAACTTTTTCAATTCTTTTTGGTGGGTTTATACAAAGTTTGAAATGCCGTTTTCGTTGTCGTTTCGAGCCTATTAATTTACGGAAAATCGACAAGACGATGAAAAATCGAACGAAAAAAATGTGGAAAAAAGCATTCGATTTACCGTTTTCAAATACCGTTTTTCATGAAAAACCAACAAACCGATGAAAAACCGAACAGAAAAAATGTGGCAAAATATATTTAAAATATATACATGCAATACATACATTTATTTTTCAATTTTTAAACATTTATAAAGAAAATACATTATGTATATAATCTTTTTTTAATAGAAAATTGTATATATATATATATATATATATATATAATATTTTATAAATTTGTGCTATTAATGTATAATACATTGTATATAATATTTTTTTATAATTTGTTTCTTAAAAAAAAAGACAGCAAAAAAAAAATCAGGTGAAAAAAACAACAACAAAAAAAACACAACAAAAACGACAATAAAAATGACAAACGACGAAAATCGACGAATAACGATAAAAAAAACGAAAAACGACGAAAATCGACGAATAACGACGACGAAACGACTTATTACCCTGTCGACGGTCGCTGACTCGTCGGAAATGAATTTCCTAGCGAAATTCATGAAAATTCGTCCACTTTTAAATCAATGGGTTTATATGAAATTAATTTCTGTTTTCCCAATTGGGAATCTCCTATGCGGTCACATGGCCGATATAGTAACTTGGGATCCATTGTGATCACTCGAGTGCTCTATAATGTCCTACGCCACTTCCAAAAAGGAGTGATATGATATAAAGGAAACGATTTAGCGGGATATCATAATTAAAGGAGAAGCCGGGATCTAATTATACGGTATTTGTAACCCAATTTTTCTTTTTTAAAAAGAGTCATGAGAGAAAATAAGTCATGAAAATTTTATATTGAAATTCATTAAAAAAAAAAAAAAGTGAAACAAGCTCTTGCTAAATATATCGGACCAAATAAGATATTGCGAGATTTGAACGTAACGACTTAAATGTCTATATATTATTGGACAGGTTACAAGATATCTTGCTAAGTTGAATTGTCGATAAAAATAAGTGAAATTCATATCATATATGTAATAATATATACCATTGTAACAAATTTCCTAAATAGAACTAACACACAAAACTGTAGAGCGCAAGCAATCAAATTAATAAAAATAAGAACAAGACACAGACTATTCAACAATCAACAGATATTGACACTAATATTATATTATCATGTGGAAATAGTCGAAACTAATCGTTTTCGTAACTTTTTTTAAATATTAACCGTTGAACCTATTAATTTTCATAAATAATCGTTTTCATTAACAGTTAATCTGATTTCAATAACAATTAACCATATTTCAATAGTTGTTGACCAGATTTCAATAACAGTTAATCAGATTTTAATAGTTGTTGGCCATATTTCAATAAATTTTAACTAGATTTCAATAACAGTTAACTAGATTTCAATAACAGTTAGCCAGAATTTCAATAGTTGTTGACTAGATTTCAATAATTGGTGATCAGATTTCTATAATTGTTGACTAAATTTCTGAAACATGTGAGTATTCTTGTTCGAAAAAAGAGAAACGGTTACTAGTGCAATTTTAAAAAATATGAGTGAAATATGAAAAATGACGCGTGTTTTAGGTTAGTTATGACATTTATCATTTGGTGTGCATTTACCAATTTTCAACTAAAACAAAAAAAATTGATATATGTTTAGTAAATAAAAGCGAGAGACATGTTTTCTTACCCAAATACCCTTGATCCAAATTCTACCTAGCATCGGCATCATCTAGCATCGTCCGTCACCTCTCTCACGCCCAATTTTTTTAAACCTTGGGAGATGCAGAGCCCTAGCCCTATCCTCTACTAGACAAAGTGATTAAAAAAAAAAAAAAGCAACAACAAAAATAAAGTAGTAATCAAAGTGAAGATCTTTGGTAGTCGACTGCCATCCACAAAATAGTGATATAGTCCTGAAATATTCCATCATCTCTCTCTCTCTCTCTCTCTCTCTCTCTCTCTCTCTCTCTCTCTCTCTCATTCTTTCTTTCTATTACAGCTAATAACAACATGCACACAGTTAGACAAGTATGCGTCCTAATTAGCACAAAACTGCACAATGGTAATAATTCAATTTAATAACTTTACTTTCTTTTCTCTCTCTCTATATATCACTGATTTAAAAGCCGACAAATTTCTAGGAATTTCGCCGGGAAATTCGTTTCCGGCGAGTCAGCGACCGTCGACATGGTAATATGTCGTTTCGTCGTCGATTTTCGCCAATTTTCGTCGTTTTCCGTTTTTTGTCGTTTTTCGTCGATTTTCGTCGTTTATCGTTTATACTGTCATTTTTTTCTTGTCGTTTTTTTTTCTATCGTTTTTTTCCCCTGATTTTTTTTTTTTTTTGCTATAGTTTTTTTTAAGAAAACAAATTATAAAAAATATTACATACAATGTATTATACATTAATAGCACAAATTTATAAAATATTATATACATATATATAATTTTCTATTAAAAAAAGATTATATACATTATGTATTTTCTTTATATATGTTTAAAAATTGAAAAATATATGTATGTATTACATGTATATATTTTAAATATATTTTGCCACATTTTTTCCGTTCGGTTTTTCATGAAAAACGGCATTTGAAAACGGCAAATCGAACGCCATTTCGAACCTAGATATATATATATATATATATATATATATATATATATATATATATATATATATATATAGAAACCCACGAGGTTGTTTTATTTCACATGTTATCTGAGACCGAGACATCTACACATTTGGCAACAAACCTTTTCTTTTCCCTTTCATACCCTCTCTTAAATCGGGGGTTTCAATTTTCGGGTTGGGTAACTCATTAAGATTACTTATAGTTTAGTTCGTTAAGAGTCCCGAGAGTTTCACCGTGCCACGCAATATTGGTGAAATGCACTTCGAAAATGCTCTATGTGATTTGGGGGCGAGCATCAACTTGATGCCTTACTCCACCTTCAAGAGACTTGGTATCGGCGAAGTCAAGCCTATCTTGATTACTCTCCAAATGGCGGATCAATCTTTCAAGTATCCTCGAGGGATAATTGAAGATTTACTAGTCAAGGTTGACAAGTTCATTCTTCCAGCGAACTTTTTCGTCCTTAACATGTAAGAAGATCGGATCATACCAATCATCTTAGGGATACCATACTTGGCAATCGCCAGAACCGTCGTAGATTTGAAGAAGGGAGAAATAAAGCTAGAAGTGAATGGCGAGAAAGTCATCTTCAACGTGTACAAGTCCATGAAGTTTCCCTATGAGAGCGACAATGTTTTCCGGGTAGATGCACGAGACAACATCGTAAACGAATTTGCGTTTCAACTTTCAACCAAGCTATCCTCTTGAGGTATTTTTACAAAACTCCAGTGATTTGGTTGGTGAGTTTGTTAAATGTGAATCTCTAGGTGAAGCGAATTATATGGGTTCTTTTGAACCTAACCGGAAGAGGTATTTTGTAAGTCTAGGAGAGAGTCCACCACGGGTGTTACCATCGATCCAAATACCACCAAACCTAGAGCCCAAAGAGTTACCTAGCCATCTACGATATGCATAATTAGGTGAGGACTCCACACTTCTGGTGATAGTTTACGCACATTTGAGCTCGGAAGAAGAAAAGAGGCTTCTAGAGGTGCTTCAAGCTTACAAGGCCTCAACAGGATGGACTTCAGCCCACATCAAGCGCATAAGTCCATCTGATTGTACTCAACGAATTCTCATGGAGGAGGATCATCGACCCTTAATCGAGCATCGACACCGCCTCAACCCGGCGATGAAAGAAGTAGTAAGGAATGAGATATTGAAGTGGCTCGACGGCAGTGTCATTTATGTGATCTCCGATAGTTCATGGGTGAGTCTGGTGCAATGCGTGACAAAGAAAGGAGGAATTATCGTGTTCAAGAACTTCAACAACGAGCTTATTGTTGTCAATGGTTCTCACAAGAAGAGTAGTAGTCTTTACTTATGTATATTTGATGTAATACAGTCTCACGAAGACTCTTGTTTGTAACTGCTGAATTATTAATAAAAGTTGAAACTTTCTTGTCTGTCTGAAGCTTTATGATAAACTATAGTCTTTAGTCCTTAAACAAACCTAACAACATATGAACAGACAAATGTAGATTTGCATTAACAAACTCTTCATGGTTTGCTTAAAAAAATTTATTCGTAATCTAAGGATCAAATGACTATTGATCTCAGTACGATTGTTAAGATAATCTATGATGTCTGGTTATGGGGCATAGAAAGTTGGATACTGATAGTTCTTCTAGGTATCTTCTGAGGTACTGAATTGACCAGTGCACTTCTAGAGACAGAATAAGAACAAACCATTTAACCTCTTATGTCTCGAGGTCACTACGTATTAATTGCATCATGCTTACCTCAATCCTGAAATGAGACATGTCATTGCATAGCTTACATATTCTCATTTGAGAAAGTCAGAGTTCGGACTCACTATGTGATTATGAACATGACCTATTGGTGAAGTACTAAGTTATGAAGATGTCATGAGTAACTTTGTGAAGATCTCATAGATATGGAATTCATGTACAAGATTGCTGAAATGCAATGTATATCACTTCATGCTTTGTTCCTTGGAATGTGAATAAATGAACTGGCCAGTGTCCAAATTGAGTCATGACTCTTTTGGATGAATCAATGTGACTTGTTAGCTCCTCGTCAATACATTGTTTCTAACTTATTCACAAACGACAAAAGAGTTGAGGAAATAACAGCTAGAAGGGTGAAATGGTAATTTTGTAAATCTCATCTAGCTGATGATATTCATGAAGGGTAAACATAGATAATATTCAGTGGATCCACTCATCACAATTAAGTTGAATTCTTGAGTAGAAAATAAATTCATTTGAACCGAGAGATTCTTAGTGTCAACTCTTTAGTGGAGTCAGTTGACATTAAGCTAAACTTGGAAAAGGTTTGTGAACTTTTGAGTCCAAGTATGTTAGCTCAAGCTTTGTTCATTTGGATTCATGAGGTCACTGTCACAAGGCATTTCGAGTATGATTAGTTAAACTAGAAGCTAAATCAAAACAAGAACTAGACAAGTTTTACGAAAATTGTTTAAAGGGTATTTTTGTCTTTTTGGACATATGATGAAATGAATGTCAATAAATAAGTTTTTTGACATTGTCATATGATGACAAATGACTTAGACCACTAGGCCATGTTAAGAATATTGGGCCTTGAGGATTAATTTAATTTCATGGAATTTTACTTTAAAATTCTTAATGGGTTTTTCTTATGTTATCATGAACAAATGAAGAAACATCTAGAAGCTACTTCTAGAAGGCCTTGCATATCCAACTAAAGAGAGAGAGGAAAGTTTATTTTGTGTATTAATGTATGAAGATACTTGCCAAAAGAAAAAGATGAAACAAATTTCCTCTAGAGGGAAATGTATCACACGGCCAACCAAGGAGAGGGAAAGCAAAATAGGAAACAAATTTGCTTCTAGAAGCATTACCTTGCACGTCCAAATAGAAAGAGGGAAACAAGGGATTTGCTCATGAATATGTGATATTCAATAGAGAAGAGGAAACTACCTTTGAAGGTAATCATTCTCCTATAAATAGAGCCTTCATTCTCATTGTTTATCATCCCAAAAAATTTAGAGATTGAGAGCTTCTCTCTCTAGAATATTGGCCGCCCACTTCTCTCTCTCTCTCTCTCTCTCTCTCTCTCTCTCTTCCCTTTTCGTTTTTGTTTTGGCACCTAGGTCTTATAAGAAAAAATTGAGGAAAATAGGAGTGAGTCTAAGGCCCAGTAAGTGCTATAGTAATGGTTTGAGTAAAAAGATTTTCGAAAATAATACTTTACTTCATAATAATAATAATATTCTTGTCATGTGTAAATCACCATACACGTATAAGTATAACTTTTTGCGTGTTTGTTTCGTTCCTCTTTTTTTTTTTTTTTTTGTCGTTTGTTCACTTACCTGATGAGGAAGAAGAGTCGATCTTACAATGGATAAGGCTGAGCAAAATTACTTGACAATTGCTAATAAATCCTTCCACAATTATAACTTAATCCTTCATTTTTCTGCCACTTTTAATTTCCTCCACAAAAGAATCTTTCCTTTCTTTAAATGTTGCAAATGAATCCTTTTATTTCTATTTCTTTCCCGAGAGATGGAAAATATGATTGGAAAATTAATTAAATAATTTTCCCTCTAATTTTATTTCACGTAGAATTAAGATCTTTGGAATTTATTTTCTCATTTGTGGTCCTTCACAGATTCCTGAAAATATTCCAAAACCTTGTCGACCTTAAATATCCTTAATTTCCATTTTTCAGTTTATTACCATTCTTTTGATAAACTTAATTTGCAACATTTATCTTAAAATTTCGAGTCGTTACAGCGTACTAAGCATATTCTTAAGGGTATTGAAGGCATCCATGCGCTTACTTGTAAAATTGAATTTTACCTCCTTCTCGATTAGGCCGTAAAGTGGTTTGGTGATCTTGGAGAAATCCTTGATGAAATGCCGATAGAACCCTGCGTGACCAAGGAAACTTCGAATTCCTTTTACCGAGACCGGTGGTAGGAGCTTAGCAATTTTCTCTATCTTCGCTCGAACCACTTCTAGACCTTTCGCCGAAATGCGGTGGCCTAACACGACAATGTTTTTTTTCCCAATTCAAGACAAGGTTTGTTTCCACGCATCTAGCAAGCACCTTAGATAACTTTTCTAAGCAAATGTCAAAGGATGACCCAAATACCAAAAAATCATTCATGAATACTTCGATAGTACGCTCCACTATATGCAAGTATATCGCCGTAATATACCTTTGGAAAGTGGTCGGGGCATTGCAAAGACCGAAATGCATTCTTTGAAATGCAAACGTGTCGTATGACATGTGAAGTTCGTATTCTCTTGATCTTTGGGAGCTACGCTATTTGGTTATAGCCCGAGTAGCCATCGAGGAAGAAATAGAATCCGTGACCCGCTAGTCGATCGAGAATTTGATCAGTTAACAGCAATGGAAAGTGGTCCTTCTGAGTCGCGTTGTTGAGCTTTTGGTAATCCATGCATATTCGATGCCTAGTGACCGTGCGTGTCGGGATAAGTGTTGGAATTGATCTAGGATTAAGAAAAAATTAACGCTTCTAGCAAGCGGCGGAAAATAAAAATTTTCTTTAAACAAGTAAAAACGATTTTTACTAACCTAGACAAAAAGCAAGCACATGTTATTTTTAAATTAAAACTATTTAAGAGAAATTACACGTTTACTAACCTTTATGTAGCTTGATCGTTGAGAAGCTTGTGGAGGTTGAATCGCTCGTCTTTCCACGCAGCTCGTCTTTCTTCGTTCTTCGGGAACTCGAGTAACCACGAAAGTTTCTATCACATAAATCACTCGAGGTAAGAAGGAATTAGTGTGTGGGCACTTTTAAACACAACGACTCAAGAACAAGTCTTAGAGTCGAAGAGCTAAAACAAAACGCTACCTCGGAGTTTAGCGTCGTCAAGTATTTTGGAAGTCTCAGTTTAGTACATCTAGCAGGTCAATAAATAAGCTTTTACTTGTAAAATTTTGTTTATTTCAAGTTTTCTTTCTTTTATCTTTGGACTTGTAAAGTAAATAACTGAGTATGCACCGTGAGATAGTTCTGTAAAGTTTATTAGTTTATTTTATATTCAATAATCACACCTCACTTCCCCGGGGCGTGACAACGGCACCCATCATCACTGCCCCTGATTGGAATATCCTGTTTGAGTTGATGTACGATGTGAGTGACTTTGCGGTTGGAGCAGTTCTCAGTCAACGAAGGGATAAAGTCTTCCGTACGGTTTGTTATGCGAGTCGTACTCTTAACCAAGGATCGAAATACCGTTACCGTTACCGTTCCGACCTTTCGAATTTACTGGTAACCCCCGGTACCGTAAAGGAAGACCGGGGGAAGCAGGAAAAAAAAAGGAAACCGGTACCGTTGAACTTACCGTTACCGTAGAGGAATACCGTCAAATACCGTATTTACCGAGGGGAATTCAGAAAAGAAATATACATAAAACATACAAAGTACGTATGATAAAATTCATAAAATTAAAAATAGTGTACAATGTTTCAACACAATACCAAATTACAAACACAACAAAAAGTAAGTTCAATATAATGAATATACATGACTACTCAAGTGAGATTTCAAGATTTCAAATGAAATAATATCAAGGAATTTCTCGAAGGAACGATGAAATAATCGAGAATGAGAAATTAAGAATATCAAGGTCGATAAGGTTTTAGAATATTTTCACGAATGTAAGAAAGATTGTGAAAGTGAAAATATATTTTAACGACCTAACTAATTTCAACGTGAAAGGAATCCGAAAGGAAATTAGTGAAGTAAATTTCTCGTTATATTTTTTCGTCTCTCGAGTGAATTATGGTCCAATAAGTTTATCTCGAATAATAAATTAATTCCGAGGAAATATTCCGGAAATTAATTTAAGAAATACATTATCAAGAATAAGAATTAATTCGGAGAAACCTTAAATATATTTTGATTAATCGAGAACGAACGAGAAAATTCTCGGTTCGAATAATATAATTATAATCTGTTCGGTTATAAATTTAATTAAATAATAATAAGAAAAGGACGTGGTTGTAACAATTTTTAAGGGACCCATTTGAAAGAAAACAAGGAAAAGAGGTTGGATTGTAATTATTAGGATAAGGTTGAGCTTGCCAACTCATCACTTATCTATTAGTTGTCTTTGTTATTATCTATACTCTATAGCCGAATAAAATGAAAGGACACGGAAAAAAAAGAAAGAAAGAGAGAGAAAGAAAGAAAGAGAAAGAAAGGAAAAAAAAAAAGAAAAAAAAAAGAAAGAGAAAGAAAGAAAGAAGAAGAAGAAGAAGAAGAGAACCGAGCGGGAGAGAGAGAGAGAGAGAGAGGGAAAGAGATCGAGGGAGAGCAAGAGAGAGAGAGAGAGAGCGAGCGAGCGAATGAGGGAGAGGGAGCTCGGCCGACAGCCACCGAGACCCGGAACCCACCTCGCGCGCGCGTTCTAGCCGAGAAGACGAGGACGCCGGACTGAGAGGAGACGCCGGAAAGCTAACCGGGAAAGGCGGGATCCGGCGGGATACGGGAAGAAATGGCCGTAGTCGCGTCGGGAAGCTAGCGGGATCCGGATTCCTTCGCGGTTCCCGGTCCGATTCCCCCGAAATCACCGGAAACTTCCGGTTTTGGTGGTTCCGGTGCCGGGGAGTTCAAAAAAGGGGGATCCCGACCGGTTCCCGTCCGGTTCCCCCGGGATTTCAATCCTTGCTCTTAACGATGCTCAACTCAACTACACCACAACCGAAAAAGAACTTCTAGCCATGCTATTTTCTTTTTGACAAGTTTAGACCATACATCATAGGTAACAAGGTCATAGTCTACACCGACAATGCTGCGATATGGTACATCATGGCTAAGAAAGATGCAAAATCCTGGCTCATTCGAGCACTGCTAATATATAATGTAATATTGGCCAATAGTGTTACTTCTAAAAAAAGGATCTTATCGAATATATCCTCTTAAGCCAACTCCAATGAAATGGTATAACACTAAATTTGATGTTAAATACCCTCCCTCCAACCACAGTTTAAAATTCAGACTATCTTTTAGTGTAGCTACAGTATCACACTAATTTTTGTGTGGAACTATAGCACACAGTTAAACTTTCTCTTATTTTTTTTAATATTTTATTCTACTTCAATTGACTATCAAACTTATTAAAATATGTATTAATAAAGAAATTATTTAGTTTTAATAATATAATAATTGTGAATAGTATTTTACGTGTGAAATTTAGTGTTGTGGTTAGAGCAAGGAAAAAAATGCCGATTTCGTTGCCGTTTCGAGCCTCCTGATTTACGGAAATTCGTCATGCCGATGGAATTTCGAACGGAAAAAGTGTGGAAATGGGCAAGTAAAATTCCGTTTTCAAATGCCGATTTTCATGGAAATTCGACGTGCCGACGGAAAACCGAACGGAAATAATGTGGCGAAACAAACACATAAATATATATATTTTTAAATGTAGTTCAAATTTAAAACACTTCAAATCCAATTTCAACTTGTCAAAAAATTCTAATCAAAGTATCAACACTTCAAACTCATTTCAATTCAATTCAAAACGTAACAATTTCAATTCATAATCTAATTTAAACATGTCAACAAATTTATTTCAAGATATCAATAAATTCTATTCAAAGTTCAAACTAATTTAATTTCAATTCAAAACGTAACAATTTCAATTCATAATCTAATTTAAACATGCAACAAATATATTTCAACATGTCAAAAATTTCTATTCAAATTCAAACTAATTTCATTTCAATTCAAAACGTAACAATTTCAATATATCAATAAATTCATACACTTAAGTCTTAAATAATTTCATTTCTAGCATATACAAGATAAAAAGTAAACACAAAACCTTACTTAAAAACAGAAATAAAACTTGAATTTCGGTTTTTTCAGTCGCCGGAAAAACTCAAGGTTCGCCGGAAAAAATGGTGTTTCGCCGGAAAATTTCAAGGTTCGCCGGAATTTAACCAAAAAATCTGGAAAAAATATATATGATAGATCGTCACATTACAAACAACTTTCATGAAGAGGATTACATGAAAAAATATCATATTACTCAAGAAATTGAAGGTGCAAGTTTCAGAATCTAGGGTTTTGGAAATTCCTTGGAAATTCTTGGAAATTCGTCGACATATTGTTGATTTATACCTTCGCCGTGACGGAAATGATGGAAATTCGCCGATGGACGTGGAATTTCTCCGACAGCCGAGTTGTCTCCTTCACAGCCCCGTTTCGTTTTTTTTTTCTTTTCCTTCGAGTTTCTTCGAAATTCTGGGAAATGGGGATGGTTTTATACACATTTTTGAACGACATTGACCGGCATAAAACGACGGAAACGAAATGTCGTTTCGTGGAAATTCCAACGACATCTAACGTGGAAACGACATTTTCTTCTTCCGGTGGCCGCTGACCCGTGGAAATGGAATTTCCAGGCGAATTTCCGGGAATTTCTCCGGCATTTTATTCCTTGGGTTAGAGTAGAAAAAAAAATTGAGTGCTAAAAAAATACTAAAATTGAGTGTAATTTTAACACCAATTTTGAAGTTATAATTGGAGATGCCCTAAAGGGACCTATTATGCACTCTATACACTGAAATACATTTTCTTTTTTCCTTTTATTATTTATTTAAACTATTAGCTTTGTTTGGTACGAATGAGGGAAAAATGGGTGGATGGATTAACTAGGAGGGGAGAGAAATGTGAGGAAAGGAAATGAAATGAAAGAGATGGATTTACTTTGTTTGTAGAAATGAAAGGAAATCGATGGATTATAACTTTTTAAAAAGTTGATTGGTAGAATGTGAGAAAAGATTATTATCAATCCATTTATTTGTTTGGTATAAATTAAATTATAAATGGAGAATTGATGTTTTGTGTACTAAAATTACTAAATTGTCATTACTTTTGCATTATAATTATAGTGTTAAGTAGTATATATGTAATTCATTTGTTTCCATCCCTCTCAATCCCTCAAAATTGTCCAAATTGGAGGGGATAGTCTTTTTTTGGGTCTTACGGAAAGTCAATCCATCCAAATCCCTCTAGTTGCTTTCCCTCCTATCACCAAACAACACAAGGGATTTAATTCCATAGTGAAATCTCTCAATCTTAATCTTTCCACTTTCCCTCCTATCAAACAATGGGTTCATTTGGAACCCGGAAAATAAGAGGAAAAGTAAAATAGCATCCCTCCTATTTTCTTTTTGTTGCTTGGATGGAGGTATATATGATGGAAAAGAAAGTAGGAGGAAAATTGTGGATTCCAGTTTCCATGAAAAGTCGGATGAAAAATAAGAATCTCTCTAAATTTGTCTATGTATGGACCACATTTGTGTGTATCTTATTTATTTTCCCCTCAATTTTTTCATTTATTTTTCATGACTTCCAAACATAATCTAAAATTTTGATTTTCTCTCTTATTTTCTATATATATATATATATATATATATATATATATATATATATATATTGTATTTTCACTTTCTCTCCCATTTTTCGGGTTTCAAACAACCCTAGCCTATAAAATTTATGTACAAAGAAAACATAAGAATTACAATGGATTATTTCCAATTTTGAGACATTCTTCTAAATTTTGTACTATATTTTAATTTAGAAATAATATGAAATACTAACTGTCCTTTATTTCAACTTAGTTCAGTTCTTACAATGTGATTGAAAAATTTATAATAATGTAAATATATTAGAGCAGTAAAAGTGGGGTTTATGTTTTATTTTAATTTCTAGTTCTATTAAAAGAAATTATAACGAACAGTTATTGGTAAATGAAAATCATCCTCATCATTTTTTTTTATTGTGAAAAAGGGTGATCTACCATGCATCATATATTAAGTACCACTTATATTGGTTACCCAAAAAAAAAAACAAAACAAAACACAACACTTATATATCTTATCTTATCGTCCACCATGAATTAGATACAAATATCAAGAGTATCTCTCGTGTTTAATCAAAATACGATATTTATCCCTTTTATTTCTAAAAATATCATACATATCCATTCAGTTTAATATAAATGACATATACCTCCCATAAAATAATGTTATATTACAAATTAAAAAAAAATCTTTATAAATCGTTAAGCATTTTTTTTTATAATGAGAGATTTTGATTTTTTTTTTAATAAAATAGTAAATAAATATTTATTCTATTAAGGGTATTTTGGGAATTTCAAATTATTTTTTTTGTACAAAATAAATTAAAAGGGTAATATTTGTAATATAACATTTTTTAGGGGAGGTATATGTCATTTATATTAAACTGAAGGGATATGTATGATATTTCTAGAAATAGAGAGGATAAATCTCGCATTTCGATTAAACACGAGGGATACTCTTGATATTTTCTCAATTATTATTTACGGTTAGTATATGTAATTTTTTTTTTATGAAAGAAAGTATTTATCTTGGTAGATTTTAATTAGACTAAGTGATGCCTCGTTTTATACATGGATAGTATTTATTTTATTTTATTGAAGGTAAATGGGTTAGAACATGTGTACAAAAACATTAGATTGATTGATAATTTTAAAAAAAGGATAAATCTACTTTTTGCCGCACATGACCTCGACGGAAAAATAACGTCAAAAATGAAAACAGTTGTAGAAAAAAAACAGCTCTAACTTAAAAATATTATAGTCTATATCAATTTGTAAGGGACAAATAATATAAAACTCAATAAAATGTCCCAAAAATTTTCATATTTTTTTGTTGAACGTGACAAAACTTGATAACACTTGTTTTACAATAATTTTGCGCATCCATTTGGTCTCAAAGGTATCTTGAATAGGATAGGATCACAAACAAGATGGAAAAGAGACAAAAAGTGTTTCGATCACCGGAGATGAGTCTGCCCGGTTTTGGAAATTGCGAGCCATATGAAACAAGTCCATGAGAAGATGCCCAAGTGACGTCAAAATGCACGCATCTCTCATACAAAATAGTATATGATATTATTTGAATATTATAGCTAGATATTAATAAATAACAAAACAAATCAAATTTAAATGGATTTTATTTAAATAATGTAGTGAGATGATTCTTGATATATAAATAAATAAAGATATTCAAGTATACCGTACATTTTTTATATGTTATTTTGAATGAAGATTTAAGGATTAAGAGAAAAGAGAAAGTCTGAATAATGAATTGCATAGAAGATAAATATAATGGTCTGGGTATATATAACTCTAATAACAAAAAGAGAAATAAAAGAAAAGAAAAATAATCCTAAATATAATAATAATAATGACTAATATATATATATATATATATATATATATATATATATGCTAATATTGAATACAAGAAAGATACTCTCTCCCTATCTATCTATCTACGTTGTGCGAGTTTTCTTTAGTTAAGAAAATCTCCATCAGCAACTAGTAAATATATATACATATATATATATACATATATATATATATAAACAAAATTTTAAATTTCTAATGGCTCTTTAACTTTGCAGTATGGTCCTTAAATTTGTACACTAGTGATGTTGATCCTCAACTTATTCTATTTTATTACAATCAATACTAAATTGCTAATGTTATTTCCATATGAAACTTAGAACCCTAGTTCCATGAAATTTTGAAATAATATTCTCGTCTATTCTCGCCATATGGCATGACCTCACCTAGTGACGCCAACTTTGCCCTCCCACTTAGGTGAGCATTGCTCACCACATTCATTGTTGTGATGCTTGTTTGATTTTATTGTTTTTCTTGTCGATTTGATCATGAGACTAACAACTTACCGACGAAGGAGTTTATTGCAAGTCTGCACAACGCGAGGAAAGGAAATAAAGAAAGAACAAGAGTTTATTGCATGCCTCGCCTCGCCTCGCAATTTTGTCATACAATGAGGATTGAAGGAGAAATTGCAGGAAAGGGTCCTCGGTTCGAAAGAAATTAAATCGTTTAACACTTTGGTGTGAGCTTGTGGAAGCTTTGAATCGGCGATGAGTTCGTGTGTGTCTCGTCATATAGTTTTTTTTTTCAACACAATAATGAATAGTCATCCTTAATTAAAGCTTGGCTGAGATTAACTATATCTAGACTTATTTAAAAAAAATAAAATTTGAAGGACTAAAATGGTCAAAACAAAGATTTAAAACTGAGACAATCTAAAAAGTTCAAGTCCTTTATGATTAATTTCTAACTAAACTATACGCATTATAAATGAGTGCTATCTGATGATCCTTATATTGAAATTGAATTCAAACCCCACCCAGACATTAAAAAAAAAAACAAAATAAGGTAACAAAATAAAATAACTTATTGCCGAATGGTCTAAGACCCCACCCATTCTTAAAAGTAAGCAATATCTGATTTTATTTTCTTCTTTTACGGATTTTTTTTTTCAATTTAAAAAAAAAAAATCCGTAAGAAGAGTAAAATAAGAAAATAAAATCAGATATTGCTTACTTTTATGTCGATTTATTGGTCCTTTTTCATAGATGGTCAAACGTGTTACTTAAAGATAAGCCATTTCTGTACTTGATTATGATCAAAACTCAGAGTGCTTTATCCACCATTAAGCTCCAATCAGTTCACCGTAGCCATCAAAATCCTATTTGTGAGCCTTAACATAGTTATGTTAATTCTTCCTTTAAATACACACCACTACTTTAATTTCGTAAAGCTTTTTTTTTCCTTATCTAATTTTAGTAATTAATGAGTTGTAGTTGACTTCTTCCGGAGGGTTTTAAGAAATGCCGCATATAAGAAATCCGATAAGCTGCTTTTTTGTGGGAAGTGTTAACCAGTTGGTATGTATGTATCATATACATCAAGTTTAGGTACATTAATTTATAAATTATGACATGCATATATCCCGAATTATCACATCATATTTACATTAAGTATGCAACTTGAAGTGTTTAAATTAAAATCTAGTAAACGTTTATAAATTTTTTAAACACTATCCAAAATGGCATTTATTCTGAAATAGAGATTATCTTTTTAATCCGTTATTAACTCATCTGTGTAAAAAATCTCTCTAGCCCATGTTTGACAACTTTTTTTTAACAAAAGAATCACTAAGATTTGTTACCAAATACGTTTTAATATTTTACTTTTATATATCTCGTAAGTTTAGGAAGTAGTTGTCTCTTATATCTAATTATCATTTACAATGACCTACAAAATTAACCATTGCGATTTGTTTGTCTGTATGCACAATATTCGTTATTTATTAAAATTAACGATTGTAAAGTTTATAAACAAATAAATTTGGCTACAAAATTTCATTTTTTTTAATTGTGATTATTTGAAGAAGAATATGGGAATAAGGAAAATGAGAGAGAGAGAGAGAGAGAGAGTTTTAAAAATAGTTAACTGCTAAAAATGTTTTTTTTATTGATTAGATGATTGATTCTGCTTCTTTTTTAATTAGTCCAGTTTCTATTTCTTTTTTTGTGTGTGTGGTCCTTATTAAGTTGTTATGTTCGTCAATGGCTATATTGCAAAATTAACTATATGTTAGCTAGTTTGCATAATCAATATTTGCTAATGACTACTTTGTTACAGTACTATGGATATATTGTATCTTTGATCCCTTATTTTTATGTATTTGTAATTTCTCTTGCACTTTTATTTTCTAATTAGATAGAATAATAGAATATGTAAGACCTCTGAATGATACCAAAGAGTTTACGTTATATTTTGGGCGTCGCTTTTTGAGCGACGCGTATGTTAGTGATGCCCAAAGGTTTGGACGTCGCTTATGATCGAACGACGCTCCACGTAAACGTCACGTCGGATTTGGCGGTTGTAGTTATTTGGGCATCGCTTTTGCAGAGAGCGAGTCTTATTAAACTGGCGTCACTTATTAAAAAGCGACGTCAGCCTGGAGTCGCTCACTGAAAAAGCGACGCTAGACTGGAGTTGCCCACTAAAAAAGCGACTCCAAACTGGGGGGGTGTCTTTTTTTATTGAGCGACTCCAATATTTTTAATTTTTTTCAATATTTAAAAATACGTTTTCCATAATATTTTTCCTGCAACAAAATAGATGAAACAGTACTCAAAACCAACCAAAAAATAGCACAAATTTTTCATGCAAAATTTCATAATCAAGCATTTGAACATAACAAAATAACAGTATCAACGCAGTTTTACAATCGGTTAACCTTGTTTTATATTGTACATTTTCATTCATAATAATTATCTCAATCCTATCCAAGAAATTTCTCACAATATCTACATATTGGTTTGAATCTCTACGAGCTGACATCCATAACTTATCCATAATAAAGCTATAAAAAAAATTAAATTACTATATATAAAAAATATGGAATATTATTACAAACTTATGTGGATGAAGTTTGACTGAATTTGAAGGTGCTACAGTCGGAAAAAATGGGACCACAAGCTGAGGAGGGGCTGAAGATCAACTACAAATTTAATAAATTCCAAAAAAAATTAAGAGAAAACAAAGAAAAAAAACCCTCACCTTAAACCGACGGCGACCGGAGAAAGAGGCGGCGGCGATGAGTGGAAACCGAAGGAAAGAACAACAAATCTACGTCGTACTCACCGGCTACGAACAAAAACATCTAAAAAAGTAAGATTTCAAAACATAAATTTGAAATAAAAAACCCCAAATAAAAACCCTAGAAAATAAATTCTTACCCGTGAGCCGTGAATAAGAATGTTCATGGTAGAAGAAAACGATGCCTGGAGTCATCTTGTTGGAGATGAGTGGCGGTGGATTTTGGAAAGAGGAAGTTATTTGGGTTTCAATGGCAATTGATGATATTTGCATAGGAAGTCGATGAAGGAGCGAAGAAGAAGAACAGTGTGGGGGAGTCGCACGATGTAGGGTAATTAAAGAGGTTGGCGTCGCTTTCTTTATGAGCAACGCCACGTGTCAGAGAGTGGGGAATCGCTCAAAAAGAAAGCGACACCCCTAAAACATGGTGTCGCTCAAAAAGAAAGCGATGCCAGTGCCACGTGTCATGTTTCCATTGCACCGTTCTATTTTATGCGTCTTCTGTGCAGTAAGTGACGCCCAAGTCGTTTTACCAACGAATTTCCCAATCTAGCGTCGCTTTCTATTAAAGCGACACACATTCTACACCAGCTGGACCTCTCACAAGGTGCCACGTCAACTGAGCTCTACATGACGCAAATATAGCGACTTCTAATAGGTATTTTGTAGTAGTGTTACATAATCATTATTTGATGTAATAATATTTAAATTAATAATATGTATGTTGAATTATTAGAACATATATACCATGCACGGTAAAAAAAAATTATTTCCACGCTTCAAAATTATCGAGAGATTTTTTTCACAACAGTTAATAATAATTATTATTCTAGGCGAATCATGCTAGTTTCTGAACTTGCACAAATAGTTTTTTAACCTCCGTGCAAAATGTGTTTGCACGAACGTTTTCAACATGGTCGTGCAAATTATCTATGATTGCGCACAATGATTAAGCAAAGTTGTATCACAAATGGAAGATTGCTCTATGGTACTTTTGTTTAACCGTTGTAATGGCATTTGAAAACCATCATTAAAAACATTTCATGACGTTTTAATTAAAGAGTTTTAACGTGAAAGAAAAAAAAAAAAAACGCCATATTGCCATGTAGTAGCTTCTATTCATGCTTGCGCAAAAATTTCAATGGTGATGGGTTCTGAAATTAAAAGACTCCCGAGTTCGAGTGAGCATCGTGATTCCCCTTTGCCATTCTCATCAAGCAGGCGCCGAATATCTTAAATGAGAACGCTCTGATTGCCATAGTCTTCAAGCCTAGATTGTCCTATTGTTTTTTTTTTTTTTTTTTCATTTCCTTTGCAATTTTCATTGCATTTCAATCCCTATTTTTAACCCGAAACTAAAATTATCCGATACAATGTTAAGTATCTTATCCAAGCCATCAATATTATAATTATATGAAGAATTTATTGCATCTAGCCAATCTCCTAACTTCTTTTAAGATTCTAATAAAAGTTCCGTTTTATTAAGAAAATAGTCCAACATGCCAAAGTAAATTAATATAACTAAAACAGTTAATTTAATTTACTTCGGTCACCAAAGTTAATTTAATTTACTTCGACTTGATAGACTATTTTTTTTATACAAAATGAAACTTTGGCTATTTTTTTAAATGGAGTGTGAGCTATTGGACTACTAGCTTAATTGTCCCATAATTATATGATAATTCTTTTCAATGAATGATGCAGTTACAGTCTCTAGAGTAAGACGACAATAGAATTAAAATAAAAATTCTAGCTGTATTTATATTCTTCAAAAATTTGATTCAATGATTTTGATTGATTAAAAAAATAAGAAATTTGAATACCAGTCCAATTCACAACATATTAAAATAAAATAGTATTTTACATCTGTTTGAGTTTTAACAAACAAATTAATATAAAATAGTGGTGAAAGTCAAATTAGTTCAAGAATTAAGATACTAATACCTATATATTTCAACCCAAGTTTGCTTTAGGCAAGTGGTAATACTACTTCTCTTTCATAGGGTAGTACATGGGATTTGCATTGTTCATATTTATTTAATTTTTTGGTGTGCTTGTGTGTCCTCACTAAAAACAATACCTATCCAATTCGTCAAATTTAGAAAGTCTCTTTCTCCGCTCACTAAAATATAGCAAGTTAAACAGCTCGTTGTTGGACTACTTGGACTAAGAACGAAAAATATAAAATGTTATATAATTTTATAGATGAATAGGAATAATAAATGCTCTTTACGTTTTCTCTATTTCTTTTGCATTTTTGCACTTTAGTTGGTGCTTGGAATCACCTAGTATAGAAGACTCCATACACGTCATTGTCGTATATATAAATTAGCCCTCTTTGAAGTAAATGTACATGCATTGCCTATAATAATTACACTTTGGGGTCAACTCGATTTCAATAAATCTCCAATCGATTCCATCTCCACATTTATCATCGCCGTCCAGAAGCTTTACTCGTTTCAAAAAGTAAACGATTCGGTCCTGAAAACTCAAGCTATTTGTGCACGTTTTGCATGCAAATTAAATCTTCCATTTAATTCTGATTTATATCATATATAGCATTTTATGTGATAATAATAACATGAAGATTTTACAGTGAGTCAAAGTTTTCATTTTTCATTAATTTAACTTTTTAGGAAATTGGACAAATCATCAGCAGGATTCAGATTTGATGTCCTAAAATATTGTATTATTGAACATATACAGATGATTGTTATGATATTATTACATATATATAATTACTTACTGATCACAAGGGCTATAGTATTTTATGTTTATGTTTAATTAAGTTTTATCAGGTATCCGTACGTGAGATATAAATTATATCATGTATACACAATACTTAGGCACCGTAAAGTTAGACTCCTTTAGCAAGTAGTAATTTATATTATCTAACTGAAAGGCTACCAAATAAGTATAAGGGAAACATGTACTAAATTATTTAGTAGTAAAAAATTGATTTACGACAACTTTCTGGTGTTAATTTTGGACTCACATATATATCTTCTTTTCCCACGTACTTTTTCTTTATTTCTATTTTTTCCATGTTCAAATAGAGAAAATCATACATAATAAATAAACTGTGCTGTACTATCTTTTCATGAAGCCTTACCCTAGAAAAATCAGTGTATATAGATAACTCATTACCGTATTTCAATTTCACATGACGTTCGTTCTTATATCCTTAGTAATGATAATAATTTGGCAATGAAAAGATGATTCTCTAATGTTTATAAAGAAATATATACTTAGATTCCGGAACTATAATTGTCCACTATCTATATCTCAATATATTTCACATGTTAAAAGAAACTGCACTGATCAATGTCTCATCTACAATATTGAGCGTGTAATCAGCTTTTATACGTAGGTTCCAACTTCAAAGAATATATAAAGTAAATTACTCCGGTGACAAGGCACTAGTAATCGCCAATCACTATCGTAGTTTTGAATTTTCATAATGAAATTGCGTTTATTAATACAATAAAGGACATTTTTTTCCTAATTTTTAAATAGGGAATACGTATGTGGTAGATAAAATATGGGGGAAATTATTGTTTTATATTTTTAATTTATGAAGTATAACATTTCTAAAATAGTGGCTGTTTTATATTAATACTTTTTCAAATGTTTTTTTTAGATGAAAATGTAAACATTAAACAAAGCTAAATAGACTTTTAGAATAAATGTGCAAAAAACTATGTACATAATCAAAGGTGGTTGGGCGAAAAGATCCGGTATTTTCACGTATCAAGTACGGAGCATCGGTAGTACGAAAAAAAAAAAAAGCACACGCCACATTTTTACAGGTCGGAACAAGTTAAGAGTGCATTCAACCGCAATTCGAGTCGTCATCTTCATGAAAATTAAAAACTTCTTTGATTATTCCTTTAAGCAATACGAGACGAGCATGTATTTGAGAGCCAAGTAGTCATGATGTTAGCTCAAATATTACCCTATCGCTTGTAATGCCCCAAATCTGGCCTATAGGTTTAAAAACGGGCGGCGAGCATGACAAGGTAGGCGAGGTTGATATGAAGCGCGCGGACCAACATCTCTGAAATCGGGGTATACAAATTCCATAATATCTATTTTGTGCTGGTTAATATCAATGAGTTTAACAATAAACAAAAATATAAAATGCAAATCAATAATTTTTTCCATAATTAAACTATTTACAGCTTATGTGCTCATCTAGGAAAAATTGCGATGATTTTTTTACCATAATCAATTACCTCGATCACCCACGCTATTTTTCCTCGCAGCAAATACAGCGACGATGGAGCACTCAAAAAAGCTCATATCGCTCCTGATTATGTTCCATTAACATGTCAAGATGAAAAACCAACAAATTCATTGCCTTTTTAATTTTAAAATAAATAAAGGTTAACCTATGTTTTTTTATACGTGCCGCGTATAAAAAATTTGACTATTTTATATAAAATAATGACACGTTAGCTATTTTACAAGAAAATTTTTTGTAGTAGTATAATTCATGATTTTTTTATTGTAAATAATTTATAGAGATCTTCCTTTAACCCTAGCTTTCATATTTGTTTCAGAATATCAAATTTAGTTTTATATTTGTAAGAAGAAATAACTTACAAAACAATACACCATGCTAATATTAAAATTCTACTTATAAATGGAAGTATAATATATGTAAATTAGATCTCACAATCGGAGTATAAAAGAAGAATTTGTTGCAACTAGTCAATTCTTTAGTCAAAATTTCATTTTATTAAGAAAATAGCTTACCAAATTGAATTAAATTAAATTAACTAAAATAATTAATTGAATTTACTTTGGTCAGGCCAAAGTAAATTTTATTAACTAAAACAGTTAATTGTATTTAGTTTGATTTGTTGGACTATTTTTTAATAAAATAAAATTTTGATTATTTTTAAAAAATAGAATAAATTATTGAGCTAATGACTTAATTGTCACGAGAATGTGAAGGTCTAAAAATTTCATTGCTATATTGATGCTCTAAGAAATTGGTCCACACTAGAATGCTAAACCCTTAACTGGCAAAAAAAAGTTCTATTCCCATGTTGACAATGACGACTTTTTGTTGAAATAAATACGTTTTAAAAAAAAAAACAAACAAACAAACCATTATTATTACTACTCTTTTCCTCTCTCCTACATTTTCGCACATCAATTGATCATAAGTTGATATCCCTTTCTAAGAATTTTAATTTAATGTTATTAAAAAAAAGCGTTATATCCCAATTCTCACCATTATATAAGAGAACCTTGGCAAAACAGCTATACCCACCAACACCCATATGGCCATATCTTTACACATGAGCCTCTAGTTCTCTCTCTCTCTCTCTACCATTTTTTTTCTCTCTTTGTTGTCCTTAATTATATTCTTCTTTATAGTCCCATCACTACTTGCTCATTCTCTATTAAGAGTATGGATATAAAATCAAGAGATATAGAATCAATGGAGCTTGAAGATCAAGAGAAATGGGTTCATGATTCTTCTTTTGATCACAAAGGACGTGTTCCTCTCCGGGCTTCAACTGGGGCTTGGAAATCCTCTCTCTTCATCATTGGTACTATATTTTTTTCTGGTTCTTTTTAATTCTTAAAACAATATTAATTTGTAAATACGGATTTAATACATGCTATAGCTACGTGGATTGAGGTATCATATTATATGTATAAGAAATGCTATGGACGCTCCACGATGATGATTCAGCTGCTATGGACTCTCTTCTATGCATTTTAAATAATATGTTCTCATTACTCTATCGATATGCTGTATATATAATTATATACACTTGTGACTTGTTCTTTTTCATTCAATTTGACATTTTTACCCTGGCTTTTTTTTTAATATGCGTTGTTTTTAAGCGTTTCTTGTTTCTAAGGAAGTTATAAGAATAACTAGATTTATATTATATTTTATTATGTATATATATGATCCAGATGAATTATACCGGACTCTTATATTTAATAGGCAATTCAAATATTCACAATAATTTTGAAAGAAGTAGTCATTTCAGTATTTGGAATATCATCACAGATTTAGAATATATTGGTCGTAAGTGATAATATGAGCTTTTTAAGCTATTTACTCTTTTAAAAACCTTTGATACTCTCTCTCTCTCTCTCTCTCTCTCTCTCTCTCTCTCTCTCTCTCTCTCTCTCTCTCTCTTTGTGTGTGTGTGTGTGTATATATATATATATATATATATATATATGTTGAACGAGCCTTATGTGTTAGCTTTTCCATTTTCACAATATGTGTGTGTGCGTGTGTGTCGAATTTAGAATATATTGATCGTAAGTGGCAAAATAGTTCTTAATTCTCATTATTTTGAAAGAATAGGATAAGAATGCATATAATATCATAGATAAGTATCTTTGGAATTCATTTTTTATGGATCAAAATTAAATTAACACCATATCTGATGAAGTGACAAAAAGATGATATATCCTGCCTTAAAAAAATTCAAAAGCTCTCTTTCTCTTTGTTAAAAGATTGTCATTAAATATTTTGATATAACATATAAATGTCGATTTCGGTTCGAATTTTTTATTGGGCTCGAATTAAATGAGTGTGAGCTTTTTACATGCAAAAAAACAGACTGGATACTTAAAATACGCAACTTAGGCATGGGTGCGATTTGGCCAAAAATAATACGTTACCGAATTTGCATGTATTCAACTTCAATATTGCATTATACACATTCAAAAATGCGTATCTAATCCGTTAACGTACATACATGATACGAAATGTTTCAATACTAGCAATCACATCAAATACAATAAAATTTTAAATTTTAATTACATACATATTTCAGCTTCTTATTATTATTAATTTCTAAGAGTCAATAAGTAATAATTCGTTAATGCAATTGTACGCCTTTCTTTTTTAATTATTTACCCCTCATTCGATCGGCTATTCTGTCATGTCACATGTGACGTGTAGCATAATTGAATATTTTCAAAATAAAAATTAATTAAATGTAGCATAATTGACATGACATCTAGAGGAAAGTAAGTGGTAGTCAAAAACTCAAAATAATAAGACAACCCATTTATACATAGAATTTTGTGGTTTAAAAAGGAATACATATAATCTGGTCCCAAAAAAAAAAAAAAAAATGTTCACGGAAGTCGTTTGAGTATTTGGTGGATATGTGGCTATGTGCTAGTTGCAATTTATCATGATATCTTGAAAAGGGTCAAAGTGTCAAACACACTCACACAAAATTAAAGTCAACTGTGAATTATTAGAGTATACCTTTTGCAAAAATAAAATAATGGTAATCAGTTTAATATTGTGATAATGATTCTTATGATATAATCCAACACTGTGTTTTCTTTTTCTCTTCTTTTTACTCATCAATCATCATAGACTAGATATATTGGTCGACATTGGTCACATGATTCTCCCACCCTTTTCCCTTAGTTTCGCGCCATATATATATATATATATGTGTGTGTGTGTATATATATATTGCTATATACGATATCTCACTCTACATTTTACTAGAGCGCAAACAACGTTATAAAGATCCAAAGGCACTCACCAAATTTTCAATGACCCGGCCATCTCTTTCAAGAAATCTCTTTTTCAATGACGAGATCAATATAATTAGATATATTTATTTTTATTATACAAAAACCAGCATAATTACATTGAAGACGTTATATTATTGTTGTTAATTAATTATAAGCAATCTCTAATTGAATGTGCAGCGATTGAGTTCAGTGAGAGGCTGAGTTACTTTGGATTGGCGACGAGTTTGATAATATATCTGACGAAGGTTCTACAGCAAGACCTAAAGACAGCTGCGAAGAGCGTGAATTACTGGTCTGGCGTCACAACTCTCATGCCTTTGATCGGAGGTTTCATCGCCGACTCTTATTTGGGTCGCTTCTCAACTGTCCTCGTTTCAACCATCATATATCTTCTGGTAATAATTACTCATAATAATAACTATTGTTGTGCGTAGTGACTTCAGACTTGTGTACTGTTGTTTCGACGCTTTAATGATTTATATGTGTGTGACACGATGCTGACTCGATCAATTGGATATGACAAGATTTTTAAGTTGACTTCCTTTATTAACGCAAATAAAATAGTTCGTAAACTGTGACTTGCTTTTCTAATTGTTAAAAGAAATAGCTTTTTTTTTATAATTGAATTAGCTTTTTTAAGTAAAATAGTTATGAAGTTATTCAGTTTGTTGCATTTATTACAAGTTTTGGAAATTAAATAATATGTTATAAAATTAAAAAAGTAAAACAGAGTCCAAAATTTCAAAATTGTTTAATTTTTATGTACATTTAGTTTATTTTATAACTCGTTAAAATGACTAAGTAACTATTAAATAGATTAACTTTTACCACCATTTGTTTAAAAAGCTTTAATATTTACGCATACAATAGATACCATATTGCTAAAACGATTCGTTTTCACTAGTTGAGCTGTTTCTGACTTCTGCCAAAACTTACGCATAAGTAGCTTTTGTTATATAACTTTGACCACCATTTTTACTGTATTAAAAAAAAAAAAAAAAAAAAAAAAAAAAAAAAAAACTACAAATGTCAAAATTGTGAACTGTGTTTGTTTAAAAAGCTTTAAAATTTACGCATACAATAATAGACACCATATTGCTAAAAAAAAAAATAAAAAAAAAATACTAGCTGAGCTGTTTGTGACTTTTGTTCTATAACTTTGACCACCATTTTCACTGTATAAAAAAAATCGAAATTGTGAACTGTGTTTGTTTAAAAAGTTTTAAAATTTACGCATACAATTTTGGAACACCATATTGCTAAAATATATATATATATACTAGTTGAGCTGTTTGTGACTTTTGTTATATATATATATAAATTTTCAACTATACCACGCGCAGGGACTTATTCTGTTGACCATGTCATGGTTCGTGCCGAGCCTGAAGCCCTGCCACGGCGGCGCCGAGCCCTGCTCCGAGCCGAGCAAGACCCACGTGGCAGTGTTCTTCGCGGCCATATACCTGATCTCCGTGGGGACCGGCGGGCACAAGCCGGCCCTGGAGAGCTTCGGCGCAGACCAGTTCGACGACGAGGACCCGAAGGAGAGGATCCAAAAGATGTCGTTTTTCAACTGGTGGAACTTCGGACTCTGCTCCGGCCTCATCCTCGGCGTCACCGTCGTCGTCTCCGTCCAGGACCACCTCAGCTGGGGCGTCGCCGACGTCATCCTCACGTCCGTGATGGCTGTTTCGCTGGCCATCTTCGTCCTCGGCCGACCGGTTTACCGCTACCGGAAGCCGCTCGCCGGCAGCCCCTTGAAGCCCATGTTGCAGGTGGTCGTGGCGGCGGTGAGGAAAAGGAACTTGGCTTATCCTTCCAACCCGGCTCTGGAGCTCAACCAGGTTTCCAAGTCTGATTCCAAAACCCGCGTTAGAGTTTTGTCACACACCAAGAAGCTTAGGTACGTATTCATTTGATTATCGCTTTCTTTTTAATTACTCGGTAGTAAAATAGTTAGTCAAAATTTAAGGGGGGAAAAAAAAAGAATTAGTAAAGAAGAATCGTCGAAAATACGTAAAAAAAAAAACATGCTAATAATTTGGTCTAGTGCGCTTTACTATCACATTTTAAAGCGAACTTACCATTTTAAGCACGCCTTTGCTGTCAATATAAATATATATATATATATATATATATATATACATATTAAAGCACGTGTTTTTATTATTTATTTATAACTATTTGAGGATATTAATCGCATTCTCAAGCTTGAATGCTTAAAACTTTTTTTTTTGTAAATTAACTAGTGTTTAAATGATTTTATATATTTTGTTGCTTAGTAAAATCTTAAACTTCATTAATAAACTAGTATTTGATCCTACTAATTTTTCTTAGCTTGATTTAATATCTTTTAATTTCCGATTAAAATGAGTAATTGATCAGGAATATCATAAGAAAAAGTAGCCTTGGTCTTGGACAATTTGTTTAGTAAAACAATCAAAATGTCATATTTTTTACAGCGAACTAACTTATATATTTGAGCATATTAATTTCATTTTCAAGCTTGAACTAATAATTATCAAATAGAATTTTAAAACCATATAATTTTTATTTTTTTTTTTGTCAAACTTTAAATTTCACGTGGCTAATTTGCTAGAAAACCCACTAGAAGACGAGAGGGGCTCTCAACTTTTAAAAATTATAAATTTTACCTTAATTTTTTTTTTTTTTTATTATCAAATTTTACCTTAACTGGAATTCTCAACTCCGCCGCTGCTTTTTTTTTTTTTTTTTTTAATAGGTGTTTGGACAAGGCGGCGATCGTTGAGGAATCCAACGGCGGCGATCAGAGAGAGAATCCGTGGCGGCTATCGACGGTGACTCGAGTGGAAGAGGTGAAGCTGATTCTGAACATGACTCCGATCTGGATCGCAACTCTTCCGTTCGGAGTCTGCATCTCTCAGTCCTCCACCTTCTTCATCAAGCAGGCCGTCGCCACCGACCGCCGCGTCTCCGACGGAGGCGTCGAGATCCCTCCGGCCTCCGTCTTCGCCGTCGCCGCCCTCGGAATGATCGTCTCCGTCGTGCTCTACGAGAAGGCGCTCGTACCGCTCCTCCGCCGCGCCACCGGCAACGAGCGCGGCTTCAACATCCTCCAGCGGATCGGGATCGGGATGGCCTTCTCCGCCACCTCCCTCGCCGTCGCCGCCCTCGTCGAGCGCCGACGACTCAGCGCCGTCGAATCCGGCGGCGCCGTCATGAGCGTCGCCTGGTTGGCGCCGCAGTTCGCCATCGTCGGGTTTGGGGATGGGTTCGCACTCGTCGGCCTCCAAGAGTACTTCTACGAGCAGGTCTAATTTTTTGTTTTTTTTCATTATATATAAAAAAAAAGGATTTTAACGGATTGAGAGGGGAAAATCATCCGAAATATATTTTGTTTAAAATGGATTAAAATAAAAATTTGGTTTCTGCAATTTGGTTCTCATATAATTTGTAACTATAAAAAAAAAAAAAAAAAAAAAAAAAAAAAAAAAACCTCAGTCGAATAATTTACAAATTTTTTACAAGATGCCAAAGAATTGAGATAATAGTAAGTAGGGCGCTCCGTTTATCCAGCCATTTTCAAATTGTATTTTAAAAACTAATCAATGTTTCGTTTATTTTTTTATAAATTAGTCATTTACTAAAATTAACGTATAGAAATATTAGGGACAATAATATAAAATGTTATTTGATTAATGAAGTCACTGACTAGATGTGACTAGATTTTAAACATGTTTGAAATATTGGTTCGATTGCAAATATAACATTTCAAGTGGCTTGATCCGTGAAATTTTTCTAATAAATCACTATATTGTTTAAAAATAATTTAAAAGGACTAAACTACAAAATATACAAAAGTTGAGCCCCCTTTTACACAACTTAATTTGTTTTGTTTTCAATGCTAGTGTGCTTATAACTATATATTAAAAAAAAAAAAAAAAAAAAAAAAAAAAAAAAAACAGTCGAATAATTTTCAAATTTTGTGGCTTTTATAATAACAAAAAGATCGTTACAAAAAATAAGTAATGTGAGCTCGTAATAAAATCAAGATATAAAAATTGAGATGACAATAATTAATTATACTGTACACAAAATATCAAAAAGGACTAAACAACAAAATATTCAAAAATTGAACCCCCTTTCACACACACATACCTTTGTTTTGTTTAGCAGCGAGCTTAAACGCGATCAGAATTAATGACCAAAATGTTCTCGTGATACAATACAGGTTCCGGACTCGATGCGGAGCCTAGGGATCGCGTTCTACCTGAGCGTCATCGGAGCGGCGAACTTCCTGAGCAGCCTTATCATCACGGTGGTGGACCATCTCACGGAGCGCCACGGCGGCCGGAGCTGGTTCGGAAAAGACCTCAACACGAGCCGGCTAGACAAGTTCTATTGGCTTCTCGCCGGCGCCGGAGCCGCCAACCTCGTGTTCTACGTCATGCTCGCCCGCCGGTATTCCTACAAGAATGTTCAGAAGGTCGCCGTCGCCGATTGCTCCGACGATGGCCATGACACCACCGCCGCCGTATAGTCTCGCTAGCTTGACATCTCTATATGATATTATATGAATCATATATGTAGAAGTGGTGTTATATTTTCGGTGCCTAGTGGGGATTATTAATTATAAATGGCCCTCAATGTGTGTACATTCGTCAAGAAATAAACTAATTAAAGTTGTTTGACTCGTTTCTCTCTCTCTACATATATATTCCGATTGAAGAATCTATTTTCAGCCTAGAGAAATTAGTGTCTCTCGGTCTAAAATGAGGTCCAAAATATTTTCCCTTCTCTAATAATATTCTATTTTTCATGGTGAATATGGTTAAAATATCAATTGATACAAGTAAATAGCATGTTAGACACAACACGAATTTAGGTCGGAAATTAAGAATTTAACGCTAGGTACATGAGTTTGCTCATTTTTGTGCATACATCCAAGATATAGAGCAAAATAAAATTCGAACACTTGTTCAGCCATTCCGATAAACTCACGATTGTTGATGGAGAGAGTCAGGCACCTGCGGTCCGATAACCATGAAGAAGATTATTCTTCAGCCTGCATAGACAACAATCTAACCAAACTGCAATCGAGATAGGGGAAGCTAATTTATCTTCAATCCATTACAAACAATCCAACACAAAACAAAAACGAAGCAGTAGCAAAATACTATGTCTAGCAGTCGAATAAGGAAATTACATAAAAAAAAATAAAAAAAATCTACAACTAGAAAATAAAACGTATATTGAACTAATTAAATCTCCTCATATCCAAAACGGAAACACCCAACAACGAAATGCAAGAATCCATAAAAGTAAAAGGAGATTTAACCTAAAAAAACACAAAAATTGATAAGGGATATCCACAACACGCAAACACGAGACGGAGCTTAAAAAATACTTAAAGAGCAGTGTTTTTTTAGTGGAAACAACATAATAAACGAGACCATCAATTTTCTGTGGGATCTCGGGCTTTTGACCAAATTCGGACATTTAGGCCCTCAAAACAACCGTTTTTGTATTCTTTCATTTTTATTATTTTCAGTTTTGTTGTTTTAATATGGTGTGTTAAGGGTCTTCATTCTATACGTTAATGTATGTTATGGGTCTTTATTTTCTGTTTAATTCATCATTTTTTTGTGGTGAAAGGTTTCATGATGCACTATAAATTTTGAGAACCTGTTTTGTATTGGGAATATTTTTATTAATGAAAAAAGGAGAGTTCTCTAAAAAAATAATTATTTTCGGTAGTCTTAATGAATCAACAAATTCGAGATGTCCTTAATCTGGTATATGTAATCTCTCGAAGCAACGAATCTCGGAAGAATCGTCGGCTGATATTCGATTCGTGAGCGAATCAACAGTCATGGTTGTGTATCTTTTCCACCATCTCCCACATCAAGTCTCCTTGTTAATACTAGATAAATTCATTGAAGTTGATCGAATTTTTGTATTAACGATAAAAAAAATTAAATATTAAGAAAAACTATCGAACGACAATTATTAAAAATTTAAGAAAAACTATCGAACGGAAATTATGTGACTTGAGTAATTTGTGTGGATCGGATAATTAAGTAATGAATTATGTATTCATATTGAAATAGAGCCTTTGCTATAACAAAATGAGTGTCATCTTGATATTGAGATATTCATATTCATATAGATTCATAAAGAGTTTGTGCAAACAAGAGTACTTCCAAGAAGAGGTGTTGCAAAAAACTAACCATTACCTATAAGAGCTGTTACCAAAAACAACCATTACCATTACCTAAACTAACCATTACCATTACACAGATTCATAATGTCATTAAAACAGCTCTAAGTACTATATCTACGTCCTAAACTGAATGACTTCAAATAGTTGGCTGGGAACTTCATGGCTTGAACTTGCTTGAGAAGCGCTTAACTTGATTTTTTGTCGTTGCATTCGCGCATTTCTCTTCACTGTCTCCGGGGCTCGGTTAATTTTAGGTGGTCTTCCTCTCTTCTTTGGCTGGTTGACCTATAATATGTACATGGATTTGTTAAGAGAAATCAAAATTAAATTAAGTTTTTTTTATCAAGTCAATTAATTACCTTCTCCATTGTTGCATTTTCTTGCACATTAGTCTTGAATGTCCTGGTTGACCACATTTGTTGCATCGATTGACTTGTCCTTTCCGAGATTGCTTCTTAGCATGGGGTGGCTCAGGAATCCCGATGGTGGCTCGTCGTTGGCCTTGTTCCTATGCTTTTTTGGTATTCCCGGTAAAGCTATCTCAGGAGGTGGTAAAATTGGATTTTTTCCTAGGCCCTTGCCATTTGTCTGGGCTGATCATTGGCTCTATAATCTCATTGTATGCCAAATTAAATGCATCCTTTTTGTACCAATCGTCGACGTAGTCCATGGGATATAGTTCGGATGCCTAAATACAAGCTAATGCATGAGGGCAAGGATTGCCACTCAATTGAAAACTCCGACAAGTGTATTCCTTGGCCCTCAAGTGAACCACAAATGACTTAGCGCCAAGAATGGTAACCTGAAATTTTGCATTACCTGAAATCACGCAATGCAGTAATAAATTACACAAATCAGGAATAAATCATGCAACTCAAAAATAAACAATATCCGCTAATATAGGCTGGAAATATCTTGCAATGTTTTCGCGTTTCTCAACGAGCCCCAATATCCGCTTGCCAACTAGGTGTTGCCACTTTTGGACATCACTTCGTTTTGTTGAAAACCTTCACATCAACCAAAATCTGAGCTTCTCAAGGAGTGTGACTAATAGTTTGTCTCGTGCAGGCATAATCGCGGAGTTGAAGCTTTTGCATAGATTATAGAAGAAGCATATCACACTTCACTAACATTATGAATTGTGATTCGCTCCACTCTTTGGGGTTCTTCTTCAGCAGTCATTCATGAGCCTTTACATCCTCAGCTTCGAGTAATTTCATCCTCTGATCAAACTCAACTGTTGTTGTAGCTCATGTACAAGACCATAGCATTTGCTTCAATAAATGCATGTCCTTCTTTAAGTTAGCATGCAAATGTCTCACATAGAAGCGTATCTCAGCACCAGGAAAAATATCACCTAGAGCTTTCTCCATTCATTTTCGCCTGTCACTCATCATTGTGAACCTCTTCATTCTAAACTTCAAGATCCTCATATAGCAGCTTCATGAACCAAGTTCAGGTCTTTGTATTTTCCTTCTCAACCACTGCAAAGGCTATCGGGAATTGGAAATTATTCTGATCAGTTCCAATAGCACCCAGTAACATACCTTTGCAGTAGCCTTTCAGGAAGCATCTATCAAAGCCTAACAACGGCCTACAACCCTTGTTGAATCCATCTTTGCTTGCTTTAAAGCATATGTACACTCTCCCGTACACCCTTTCACCGTAATCAAGAGTAGTCTTCAATAATGCAGTTGTACTTATAATTAAATCTAATTCAAAAAATCAATTAAAAGATAGCCTGATAATCTGAAACGTTTTAAACATTCAAAACAAATAAAACATAATCTGAAACACCAAACAATCTAAATTCTATATGTGGGCCAGTGGATGTCAATTGCTTACAGTAATCCTGTAGAATAGCATGTTGATCATTCACCGACCCCGCCAACACTAGTATAGTCTTTTTCTTTGCTCTGTAGAACTTGTCCTTGGACACGTTGCTGAATTTATGTACACACACCATGCTTTTGAATCTTGTATAATCCATGTTTGGGTTCAGACATAAGTTTTCCAAGAAATTCTTTGCTAACCACTTGCTTGTCACGAGCAGGTTATCAAAAACAATTCCCCAATCATGCTCGTCTATAAGTATATTGATTCTTATTGTTTTGAAATCAGAATTCTTAATCCTCACATATAGAACCCACTTACAACATTTGCCTCGACAAAGACTTTGCTCGCACTCTGTTACTATCGTTGAATGCATATTGAAAATCTCTATCATTTTGAATGAAAACTTCTTTCAGCATATTCCTCAGATGAGGCATGGCTGGGAATTGCATATTTACTTTGAACTTGAAACCGTCAAATCTAGATCTCGGGTTAAACTCATTTATGCCCTTGCCCTTCCTCGTATGAACATCGTCGTCACTACACAGATTATCCAAGTCGCTCTCATTTCATGACCCACCTGAATCTTCCTCGCTATCGCCGACGGTGTTACAAGCTTCGTTCACGGACGGCCACCATTGTTGAGGATGAGTTGTGTTCTGAAGGTCTATCTCGTGCTCTTCATCGTCGTCATACTCTTCCTCACAAAATACGAAATCCTCTTCATCATCGTTTCCATGCTTTTCTTCAGCCATTTGCGATTATGAAAATTTGCAATTTGAAAGTTTTGAGATTTGGGAATATAGGATTCTTCTATTTTTGTCTTTCTTTCTATCGAATACAATTAAATCTTTTAAATTAATATCCATTTAATGAATAAATAAATCATTTCATTTCCTCTTTTAAATGAATAAAATGAATATTTATTAAAACTAAACAGATATTAAAAAACAAGTAAATGAGTTTTTAAATTTAATCAGTAGCGTCCATTTTTAACTAGTAGTAACGGAATAACCAAAATTTAATATGACGTATTTTCACCGTAAAAAAAAAAAATAGTTAAGTGCATTTAGACTTAAATAACATCTATTTATTTATGATGTCATTTCCTCTAAAAATATATATATATTTTTTCAGGAAATAAAAAAAAAAGTGAATAATGAGATTGAGTGTTAAAATAGCCAAAAACGTATCACCCTTTTTCTTTTTCCCTCTCATCTCACGTGCGTCATCACCACCGTCCTTTTTCTCTTCGGTGAAAGTGAAACTATATATATCAATGTGAAAAAAACCGTACAAGACGACAAAAGAACCCGAAGCAAAACTAAAAATAAAAATTTGACTGTCAGATAAAAATATCTGGCACAGAGTCAGGAACAGTAAGTTCAATTATTACCGGGAATTGACGGTCATCGTTCCCGGTTCCCGAACCAAAGCACTGCACTACAACCACCACTTCATCACATACACACAGAGAAAGAGAAACTAAAACAAATGCATTGTATTCGGTTTTGATTCACTGCAACACTTTATTTCTGCTGTACCACTACAAAACTCCTCACGTATGAATAATTAAACTAGACTGTGAGAGTCTCACAGACTGAAACTAATCTCTTCACTGTTCTCTATCTCTCTCTCCTAAATTATATATCGAATCTCTCTCTCTCTCTCTCTCTATCTGGAGCTTTTATTTCGGTTTCCATGGCGGAGGGTTTCGAGGCGTACCACGTGCCTCAGCATAGCCGGAGAGAGAAGCTCAGAGCCGCGGCGGAGCTTCACGGCTTGATGAACCACCTTCCTTCTGCGCCGCCGTACGATCACCACCACCTGATCGGCCCTTCGCCGTCGGATCTGCTGACGTGTTACCCGAAGCAGGACGAAAACCTAATGCCCATGGCCGTGATCGGATCTCCGTCGCCGTCGTCGTCAAGCCTTCGAATCCCTTACGGAACCGCCTTCGATCCGAGCCTCCTCTACGGCGACCAAGCCGTGGCGCAGAAGCCCGAGCCTCTCTCTCTCTCGCTCGGCGTCTCGAGAGGCTCGGCTCCTCTAGGGCCGTTCACAGGCTACGCCTCGGTCCTCAACGGTTCCAGGTTCCTCAGGCCGGCTCAGCAGCTTCTGGAGGAGCTCTGCCGCGACCTCGTCGGAGTTATTTCGCCGGCGGAGAATCTCTCGCCGGACTCCTCTCTCATGGTTATGGAAACAAACGCCATCGTCGACGACGATGGTCGTGATCACGAGGACGGTGATGACGACGACGATGATTATGATCACGATCGGAAGAAAAAGTCCAAGCTAATTACAATGCTTGATGAGGTAATAATATTGTAAATTTTCTATTTTTTTCAATTAGTTTATATTTTTTTTTTTGGGGGTTTGAGTGTTTTTAGTTGTTCGATGTGTTCTAGATCTTTCTTGGAGATGGGGTTTTACGAAACCCAGGATGATATTACTAAACTAGAGTAGTGATAGTGAAATGAGTGTGAGTATTGCTGTTTGTTTATTATTGGATTGGAAAAAGTGCTTGTCTTATTCATTTATGATTTGATTAGAGACTAGAGAGCCTTGCATAGCATTGCATCATTTGCATGAATGCGCTGATTAATTTACTAATTAATTAATTAATTCATGGGACTTTGTTTGTAGTTTTTTTGTTAGTTTTTTGAATGGATCTTTCTTGGCGATATGATATGAAGGAATATATAATCTCATATATAATAAATATATTCACATTCACGGGACAAACTGTGGAATTAGTTCTCTAGTTATGTATGCATATAATATGTAAAAGTGGATTGAAGGAATATGTTTGAAAAGATTTATACCCTTTTTAAAGTGCAAGAGTATATAAATAGAAAATAAAAAAAGCATTTGTGTAGAGGAGAAGCATGTCTGGTTCAGGTGAGTTTTGATTATATTTTATTAACTATGTCTTATCGCTTATGTGTGAATGTGTGATCTTAATATGACCCATATATGAGATATGATTTGATGTGCATATGTCTATCATTATTTTATAATTTATTAATGGTGGTTGTTTCAGTAATAGTTGAGTTTATTTTATTCGAAATTAGTCGAGAATATGTCCGTAATGCTGTTGATGGTAATGCAGATTTTAGAGGAATATATGTCCATTTTGTTCGTGTAGACTATGAGCTGTAAATAAATTTGTATTATTATTTATTAATCAGCCACATAACACTAGGAAATACTCTCTCTATCTCTTTTGAAAGCTTATCCAAAACCCCTTCCTGATTTTCAACTAGAAACGTTGTTTAATTTCCTTTCATGTCTTTATTTATTTAATTTTTTTCTAGGGAGCTTTTCGTTTGTAATATTTAGAAGTACCCTTTTGTATTTTCTATGCATACGTTATGTCCTAATTCCTGGAACTAATAGCTACATATCAATTCTTACAGCACATATACATATAGGCTATAGCTATATATGTAAGGTACAGTGTTTATACTAAAAGTCTAATTGTTTAATTTGTAGAGTTCACGAGCGTAATAAATCTGGAGTATGAGCCGGTTGTTAGATTCTTCAGTCTAACAAAAGATTTTTAAGAAGAATGTGTATAAATATATGATTTTTTTTTTTGTAGGGAAATATATGATTTTTCAAGCATGTGTAGTCCATGAACTATTATACGAGTGATAGTTGAAGTTACTGTTTGGAGAAAAAATGATTCACAGAAGTTCTGTGAATTATATTTTTATGAAAAAGAAAAGTAGTGACAGAACTACTACTTCTAGCTTTTTCATAAAATATCAAAACTTTTTTTTCCAATGAAATTGAACCCCAAAAAACTTAGAAATAACTTAAAATAATTTGTTTATAGCTATAGAAGTGATCATTAAAACGAAATACTCTCTCGCGGTTCACATATGTTTTTGTTGAATAGTGTTTACGAATACTTTAGAAGCGTTGTTTTCTTTTCTTTTCTCACTTTTTTTTTAAATTAAATTTGAAGCAGGAGATATTGATGTGTGTTTATAAGTGTCTGAATTGAAAATAAACGGAAACAATTTTATATAAACATGTTTGAGGCGAAACAATTTTATATAAACATGTTTGAGGCATAATGTAAGAGCCATCTAAAAAAATTATTACTTAATTTACCATACGCTGAAATTCTACTTATCTATGTATATGCAGAGTTCTTAAGCATCTACGTTTGACATGTATCTTGAGTGTCATTTGGTTTTAAATTCTTTACATTTTAAGAAGTGATTATTTAAAGAAGAATCTATATAATTACTGTGTTTTTTAGCTATAGTACTAGTACATAGGTCTGATCTATTGTGTGAGAGAGACGTGTTGGTTCTTTACCTTTAATATTTTAGCAAAATAGTTCTCTTACTATTATTTTTGTCTTTAGAAGTATTAGCTTTTTAATTTTATAGAGTTCAACACCTAAAATATACTTAAAACATATTCAGAAACTTAAATAGTTTGATTATATACTTTTAAAAGTGAGGATTAAAATAAATTCTAACTCCAAAACCCTAAAATTATTTAACCTTTACTTAATGTTTTGTATAGACAATAATTTAATTAGTTTCTTTTATTAAATTAACAAGTTAATAAAATTGACAAATATATAGAAAGTTTCATAATTTATATAAAAAGAAACTAATTCTAAGATGCAGCAAAATCCATATAGCCAAGATCATTTTGCCCACAAATCTAGTGTTAATAAAGAGAGGCAATAGAAATTATTTGCATAATAGCTCATACCCGAGCCGATGCTTAAAAATAAATAAATGCATGTGAAACTAATTAAACTAAATGTGTATTAAGTTAGGTATACAGAAAGTACAAGCAGTTCTACCAGCAAATGCAAGCAGTGATAAGTTCTCTCGAGTACGTGGCGGGGCTCGGAAACGCCGCTCCATACGCCAGCCTGGCGGTGAAGGCGATGACCAGAAACTTCCGGTGCCTTAAAAACGCCATTATGGAGCAGCTTCAGTTCGACCATCGCCGGAACCACGAGCCCACGACGACGAGAACGCCGGTGATGATGACTCATCAAAATCACAATCATCACCACAGCCAAATTTGGCGGCCCCAGAGAGGCCTCCCCGAGCGCGCTGTCACCGTTCTCCGCGCCTGGCTTTTCGAGCATTTCCTACACCCGTAAGTTCAAATTATTTTAATTCGAAAAATCTCTCTCTTTCTAGTTTATTTTTGTGATTTTTGGATGGAAAAAAAATGAAATTATTATTTTCTTTTTGAAAATTATGATTCTTTTTTATTTTTTTTAGTCGGTACTTCGAATTAGATTTTTTGTTCAATCGTGACAAAGAGTATAAAATCGGTTATTAATTTGCGAAAATTAGAGCTTTTTAAGAATTTTCTTCCTATTCATAGACGACTAATTTCATTATTCCATGATGATCCATCTATTATTTCGCGGTAATATTTTTCCTCGATGTTTGTTATGGCTGATCAGTTATCCGACGGACACGGACAAAATGATGCTCGCCAAACGAACCGGCCTTTCCCGTAGTCAGGTCTGTGTTCTCGTCGGAAAAAACCTCGCTGCTACTACACAAATAGTAATGAAAACTCATTATTATCAACCAGGTTTCGAATTGGTTCATCAATGCTCGAGTTCGGCTATGGAAGCCGATGGTCGAGGAGATACACATGCTCGAGACGCGTCAAGCTCAGAAGAGTGAATCGAAAAACGACGATTCAGTCCCCTCGACGTCGAAACGCAGCCGAGGGAACGGCGATTTCCACGACGTCGTGGGCCCGTACGAAGGTGGCTTCGCGGGCCAGCTTCACGCGGGCCCCACAGCCGCCGGAGGAGGAGGAGGAGTGTCCCTCACGCTAGGGCTTCACCAGGTTGGCGGTTTGGCTCAGCGCTTCGGAATCGACGGGACTTCGAGCGGCGGAGAGGGCTATATGGCCTCGTTCGGAGCTACTTCTCATCAGAACAGGCATTTCGGAGGCCAACTGTTTCATGATTTTGTGGGTTGAGACGTTTTATTTATTTATTTATATATATATATATATATATATATATATATATATATATATATATATTATTGTTGTTAGGAGGTTGTTTCTTTCTTCTCATATTGAATATGATACCACAAGCTTGGCAAAAACATTTTAGTTCATTGAGAGATTAGATTTGGGGTGCCCATGAAATTGTTGAATGAATGAACACAAAAGAAAAAGAAAGTGGTGGAAAAGTGGGTATACTAATTGATGATGGCCATGTCAAGGAGCTGAATTAAATTTAAATAATAAGTCGGGGTTATATCTTTCTTTTTTGTGTAACATCAGGCGAATCTAGGATATATAATACGTTTGGGTTTTATATATTTTTTCCTTCACTCTAGCCCCTAGAGTAAGGCCGTTTGTCTGTAGAGAATTGTACTTTTTTTTTTTTTTTTTTTTTATTGTTTTGTGTAAAAATTAATTTTCCCTCAAAACCTACATTTTGTTCTGGCAAAAGTTGCACTATAGAGAGAAAAAGTACGAAGAAATTTGAATCCTTGACCTGTGATGATCGCATACCAAAGGCCATTTTTATATAAATGTGATAAAAATTTAAAAACTATTGACATTTTTATATAAATACCTTTATATCTCATTTCAGACATATCTATTCTCTCATTTCATTCTCTCACATCTCATTCACGTCTCTTCTTTTCTCTTCATTTTCGAAAACAAATTTTCAGATCAAATTCTTCATCAATTTTCAAGTGATTTTGGACGTAAAGATCTAAGACCATCTCCAAGGGTGGGGATAGCGTAATATATAGCTCCAATCGTACGTTATATCTCACGTCATTATCACTACTACAAATACTATTTTTCGGTGGGGAAGACATTCGGGTACGATTTTTCGCACCCAAAATTCGCACTTAATAAGTCTTTCAGGTGCGACTTGTCGAACCCAAAACTCAAACAAGCATATAAAAATTTTCGCTGATTTTTTAAACTTTGGGTGCGACTTCATCGCACTCAATGCTTCATCAAAACTATTAGGTGCGACTATAGTCTTAAAACATTTGAGCGGTCAACTTTCCCCCTCTTTTTTTGTGAAATACTATTAGGTGCGACTTTTCGCACCCAAAAGTACTATTGGGTGCGACTTGTCGCACCCAATGTCTTAAATTTTATCGCGGTCAAATTTTCCCCCTCTTTTTTTTGAAATACTATTAGGTGCGACTTTGTCGCACCCAAAGGTACTGACACAGATCATTGGGTGCGAAAAGTCGCACCCAAATTCTAAGTCATGATATAAAACAAATCAACCCGAGCCTCTCTCTCTCTCTCCGAGTTCTCTCTTTTCCCATCTTCTTCTTCTCTTGTCCGTGCGCGAGCTGTGACCCCGAAGAAGCAAGGAGGCCGCGAGTTGGAGCGGTGTCACCGAGCTGAGCCCCCGCCGCCGCCGCCGCCGGACCTCAGGTGAGTTTCCTCTTCTTCTCTCTTTTTCTCTCTGTCCGACTCTCTCTCTAACTTTGTCTCCCTCTATTTCTTGTTGTAGGTCTGTAGACCTGGTTCACCTCTCGCACCCCCGCCGTCGGCTCCGATCCGACCACCGAGCACCGGCCGAGAAGAAATTGCCGACCCCTCGTCCACACGACACAGCCAACCACCGAGACTCACCACTGGACGCGCGTGCAGACCGAGAAGGAAGGGACTGAGAAGAAATGTGTTTTTTTGTGTGTGGGTGTGTATGTGTGTGTGTGTGTGTGTGTGTGTGTGTGTGTGTGTGTGTGTATCCCTGGTTCGGAAGCTGTGGAGCCGGTCGCAAGAGGAGCGGCGACGGAGATCCGGTCCCTCTCGAAGAGAAGCACCTAAATGTTGCCATTATTTTGTGATTTTTTAGGTGCGACTTTAGGTGCGGAAAGTCGCACCTAAATGTCGCACCCGAAAGTCAAGACTTTTGGGTGCGACTTTTCGCACCCAAGACTTTTAGGTGCGGACTTTCAGGTGCGGAAAAGTCGCACATAATGATATCTTTGGGTGCGAAAATTGACTTTTGGGTGCGAAAAAAGTCGCACCCAAAAGTCTTTTTTGTACTAGTGTATGGCGTGGGATATTAAATGGGTTTGGTGTCACGCCAAATATGGTGTGACATTATTCCCTACACCAAAATATTTTTTTAGTCCCTATAAAGTTTATAATTTATATATTTGTATTGATTTATAAAATTTTATCATATTTATCCTTAAATTATTCATTAAATTTATTTTCAAACACAACATTAACATTTGGAGTTTGGGAAAAACTAAAACGACATTAATTTTAAAAGAGAAATAAAATAACATTACTACGACATCGTAATGTAAAAAAAAAAAGAACATTAAAATAAAAAAAAAAACAAAATGCAACAAAATAAAATTAAAAATAAATTTACAATACATAAACTAGTAGTCGGGAAGATTAGCGCCGGATCATCCAAGACCGGTGAAATATTGTGAATATGAATCAGAATTGGAAAATTGTGTTTGAGATTGTTGTTGTTCTGCTATCTTTTGTAAAACTTTGGCTTGTTCAGCTTCCCAAAAATGCACGAACCTGAGGATCTGATATTTTATTTAAATTCATTTTCATTATTTTATTTTCTTCTCTGATTGTTTTCAAATTATTAACCTTATCTATATTTTCTAAGAGGCGATCCCTCATATCACCTGACTTCTTCATCTGCTCAAGAAGTAGTTTATTTCCTTCATCAACTTTGCTGATGGAGGAAGCTACTTTGTCATCCGTTTTCATTTTTAGTTTGGCTTTTTTCACTCCAATCGGTCGCTCAGAAGGAGATGGTTGTCTAACCGACTCAGGCGTTTGTTGTTCGGACTCCGAAAAAGAACACGAACCTCGAGATGTTTGTCTCGCACTTGAGGCTCCGTCTTGAAATTTTTCAAAATTCTTGATGATGTTCCACACATGATCAAACTTCCAACATTTCTTGAATTTTTCATCATCTGCAAGCAACACTTTAGCTTGATCCATCTGCAAGTAGATATATAACCAATTACAATAACATAATATTAAAAAAAAAGATAAAAATAGCTAAAATACTCACAATATCTTCAGCTGAAGCACCGCTTGGGTGTCTATTCTCAATTTTCCGAATGCATGCATGCATTTTCCTTGTAACTTTCTCAATTACTTGGATTCGGGACTGAATTGATCGCTTTGAACGCATCTCCGAAGTTGGTTTTTTTGCATTGTTGTAGCTGTCTTCAACACGGCTCCAAAAACTATCAGATGATTGGTATATACCAATGATAGGGTCTTGAGAAATCTCCATGGAAACTCGACAAAGAAGTCGGTCTTCTTCATGAGAGTATTTAGAAGCTCGACTTGTCATTTTCTTGTAATGTATCGTACTCAAGGCTCAGTAATTTTTTGGATGAAAACACAACTTATGGAAGATACTATTTATAGAATATTTTCTCACTCAAGGCTTTCACGCTTCCCGGGCTCTGACGTGATGTGACTAATCAATGCCACTACTCATCAAAGCTCTCACGCTTCCCGGGTTCTGACGTGATGTGACCAATCAATGCCATTACCCATCAAGAATCTCACGCTTCCCGGGTTCTGGCGTGATGTGACCACTCAATGTCACTATTGAGGGTTGAATTAGCGGAGAATGATGATACACGATTTCAAGAGTTTTTCAGTCGCTACAGACAAATAAGAGACAAAGATGCACATATCACGCTCCGAAATGCATTGATCGACCATTTGTGGGAGAAATATTCTAATTCAGATGTGTAATTGTACTTTATTTTATTTTATTTTACGTTATTTGTTTTGTATTTTATTTTGTTTTTAATAAATATCAAGTTTACTTTGTGTTAATTTGTATTTTGAATAATTTTATGGAGTAATACTTCATTATTAAATATAAATAAGTGGTATAATTGAAAGATATTAAATAAATATAAGGGTATAGAAATAAATAAGAGAAAGTTGAATATAACATTAATATTTCAATTTGGTGTAAAAAATAGAGTTCGGTTGGAGATGAGATAGTGTTTGATATGATATGTACTGTAAAATAGAGTAGAAAATTGTGTTATCGGGTGGAGTTGGTATAACTAGTATAATAGGTATGTTTTATATTATTGTCACATCAAGATTTATTATATCAGCAATGATGTGCGAACTTACTTAAAATTTTTAAGTAAGTTCGCACATCATTGCTGATATAATAAATCTTGAGTTTTAAGTATGTGATATTTTCTCATTTAAAACTTGTTTATATTTTCTCATTTAAAACTTGTTTATATTTTCTTTAACGAGCCTCCTCAAATGAGTTTTAAGTTAAAACTCATTTGAGGAGGCTCATTAAAGAAAATACAAACAAGTTTTAAATGAGAAAATATCACATAAAATTATTAGTATTTTTTTTATCAAATTACAGGATTACTGTATTTAAAGTGCAATATTTATAAAATAATGGTTGTTTTATGTCTTTTAGAAAATCGGATTTTTTTAAATTATATATAGTTATTTGAAATTATTTTTCCTATGAACGAAACTCTGAACTGTAATTAATGTTTTATAGAGCAAAATATAGTTAACAAAAAACTTTGAAAAATTTATAAACATTATTTTTTTTTACAAATTAAGAAATACACTATCCAATTTCTTCTTGTGGCATTTGCGGCTGAAGTCACAACTTCAGTCATTTCTTGCATTTGTGTCACTTATTTGCTAAAATTCCATCCGTATCACTTATTTGCATTTTTGTCACCTATAGAAAGTCTAAATTACCCTCACCTACAAAAGAGGTTGGTTCCGGCGGAGATTCGATGAGATTCAGCGCGATTCGAACGTAAAATTCGCTCAACTCACGAGGATGGTGGAGCGGGTTCTGCAGACCGCGCAGACCAGCCCACCGGAGAAGGAGGCTGGCGGCCGAGTCGCGCCGGAGCGTCCAGGGGTGCAAGCGAAGGCGGCGGCGGTCGGAGATGGAGTGGATCTGCAGAACCGTGCGACCTCATCGAGCGTGAACCCGGAATCCGGCGCGATTCTTAGATCTAGATCTAAGAATCGCGAGGAGGAGGCGGCGACGAAGCCGTGCTCAGCCGTGAAGGCGTCCCTGAGGGACGTCGGAGTGGCGGCGGCGGCGGCGAGCGTGATGCTGGCCGGGAACGCGATGGCGATGGACGTCCTGCTCGGAAGCAGCGACGGCGGTCTCGTGTTCGAAAGGAGTCTATTTTTTTTTTAAATATTTGACTGCGAGTCTACTTTTTGTAATTTGTTCTGTGAGTCTATTTTTTTTTCGAAATATTTGACTGCGAGTCTACTTTTTGTAATTTCTTCGGTGAGTCTACTTTTTTTTTCGAAATATTCGACTGCGAGTCTACTTTGAAATCTGCGTAAGGGTATTTTGGTCCTATTTTTTTTATCAAAGTGACATCTATGCAACACATTTTTTCGTCGTGACTCATTTGCAATTTGGAGTCGAATTTGTGACTTTGATGCAAATCTCTCTTTCTTCTTTGCCTCGTCGTAATAATTAAAGGCCAATATGCGGAAAGTATTTACATATCACAGATAGGCCCAATATTGCATTTTAGGGTATTGGCTTATTACATATGTAGACCTATAACTTTAATATATTTATACTTCGCTCATCGTCGTTCATCAGCCGACTAGACGAGGTAATTTCATTTTATTTAGCGATTTTCGTTTATTTTCCAATTGAGCTATTCACTTAGCAATTAGCATCAATGATGAACTTCTACAATTGTTATCCTTGCACTTTGATTTCTAATGAAGAAAACCACGGGAATTTTTGTTCTGAGATGCTTTAGTGCGTATGAACTGTTTGATCTATTGCGTAAGTAATATTCTTATTCGATTGTAGAAAACTGAATCAGGTGATGAGAAAAATAACTGCAACAATATGAATTATTCCATGATACCTGTACTTAAGTCTCTGATGATTTTTTTCTCAAGTTTTATATTTGTGTCGTTTCTGAAGTAGTCTTGCTGATATGATGAGAATCATTTGGTCCGTGTTTCTGATTTAACCGTGAACCGATAAACCAAATTTAGCACTCTGATCAATTTTTTTTATTATTTTTTTCAGCTATATTACATTAAATTTTTGGCTCTGTGATTGCAAGCCTTAACTAGACAATATACGCTATACCGATAGTTCTATACTGATAAAGAACTAGGCAATTTTTGTGTGGGTATATAACTATGTCCGTTTATATATTTAATTAATTAATTACTATCGAAGACGAATCATCATCGCAGCGGCGCTGCTCGGCCCCAATTCCGAGAACTGCCTAATTTGTTTCTCCTCCTCCATATTCTGGTCAGTTCTGAAAAATAAAGTTTCTTAATAAGCTCAAACAATTATTTTATTAAATTTCATCATTGAATTGACACACACAACATAACACCTCGGGTTGGTGGGGAGTTTCGAGTTGTTCATCTGAGTAATATGAATACTTTCATGAAATTTATTACTCAGTCACTTTTACGTTTTTATTAGATGTTGTTGCGAATAAAGCCTTAATCTTTATTCAGGAAAAATAGCCACCCAATGGCCTCAGCTCCGGTCCGAAGCCGCCACATTTTAGCTCGTCTCCACTTGACGCCGATGCGATCTTCTCCTTTCTCGGCGGTCTCACGGACCGGAAAACCGGTGGACGAGCTTTATTTGTCGCCGGAGGAGAGACTGAGAGGAGTGTTTCACCAGAGGCTGAGAAGCAGAGCCGCGACCGAGCAGGCTTTATCGAGCGTCGGCGTCGAAGTCGACGTGGATTTGCTCGCCCGAGTTCTCGACCACGGAATCTTCGACGGCGAAAAGATGGTCAGGTTCTTCGGGTGGGCGATCAAGCTTCCGACGATCCCGAAACGCGCCGAGACCTACCACGTGGTCCTCAGGGCCTTGGGGAGAAGGAAGTTCACGAGCCACGTGGCGGCGGTTCTGAGCGACATGAGAGCCTCGGGAGTGAGCCCCGACCTCGAGACTCTCTCCATCGCCGCCGACGCCTTTCTCGGCGCAGGCCACGTGGCGCGAGCCGTGGGGATGTTCTCGGACCTCGGAGAGCTCGGGTTGGAGCGCGGAACGGAGTCCCTTAACGTGATCCTCCGGTGCCTGTGCAGGCGATCCCGCCCCGACTCGGCCGGCTCGTTGCTCGAGTCGGCGAGAGGGAGCGTCCGGTTCGACGGGGAGACTTACAACGCGGTGATCGAGGGTTGGTCGAGCCGCGGGCGGGTCCGCGAGATGGAGAGGTGGGTCGAGAAAATGGTCTCCGACGGGCTCGAGCCCGACTCGACCACGCTGGCCCACCTCGTCGCTGGCCTCGGGAGAGCGGGCCGGGCCCACGAGGGAGCCCGGCTCTTCGACGAGATGGCCGCGCGGGACCCGCGTTCGGCCTCGGCGAAAGCCTACAACGCCGTGATCTCGAGCCTCGCCTCGGCCGGGAAGCTCGACGACTGCCTCGGCTACTACAAGAAGATGACCGCGGCCGAGCCCGAGATTGAGATTAAAGGTGGATATTCTGACCGGTTAATATTAACTGATCGATTTATTTACTTTTTTATTAGAAAAATCTCACGGACTAGGCCAATTTGCAATCTAACCAACGTTTTAGATATGTTTAAAATCTAGCAATATTTGATGACGTGGCTTCATTAATCAGATATTAAGTACATAATTGTCTCTTATCATTTTCATACGTTAATTTTGCTAAATGGCGATAAATGGCTAATTTATTAAAATAAACGACATGTTTCTAGTTTTTTAAAATCAAGTTAGAATTTGGCTAGATAGCTAGAATGTCTATTTTTTTACCGGTTAAAATTAACCTATTGATTAATTTTAACCGTTCTTTTTCGGTCAAAATTAATCAAGTGATTAATTTTAATTGGATATTTCATGATTGACCGCGGTTAACCAACCACCCAAAAAAAAAAAATATTGACACTAACGGTTAATTAGCTAGTCGCTCTAAAAAAACATGGTTAACCGTTCAAGAAGGTTAAGAGTTTAACCGGTTAACCATTTTGTCCACCTTTAGAGGAGACGTACGGGATTCTGATCAAGGCTCTGCTCGGGAACAAGGAGAGGAGGGTCGCGGAGGCTCTCGAGACGCTCGACGAGATGCTCGGAAGAGGGCTCGTCCCGAGCCCCGAGACGGTGGAGTCGTTCCTCGGGCCGTTGTGCCGGTACGGCCCGCCGGACGCGGCGCTGACGGTGTACGAGAAAGTCAAAACCGCGGGCTGCGCCGTATCGCGGGGTTCGTTCAAGACGCTGATCGCGAGGGCGGCGCGGTTCGGGCGGTGCGGGGCCGTGTCGAGGCTGTGGAGGGAGATGGAGGATTGTGGGCCCGGGTACGAGGCTGACGTGGAGGTCTACGAGCACGCCGTGAGCGGGCTCTGCGAGGCTGGGTGGATCGAGGACGCCGTGGCGGCCATGGAAGAGTGCCTCGTCAGAGGGTTTTGCCCGAGCAGGCTCGTCTGTGCCAAGCTCAACCACAAGCTTTTCGGGTCCAATCGGGTTCGGGTCGCTTACGAGCTCTCTCTCAAGATTAAGAAGGCTCGGCTCCATAAAAACTCCCGTACCTATTGGCGCTCCAAAGGATGGCACTTTTGAGGAAATGTTTTGAGTGTAATGTTAAAAAGGATTTCTCTGCAATTTTTCTGTTATTGTCTGCAGGGTTTGTACATAACACTGATTTAATGAGAAATTGAGTAGGATTATAGATAGAGCATTTGTTTCTTTTATTTATTTTTTATTTTGCATGAACAGATTGTGATAACAGTACAAAATATACTTGCAAAGTATATAAAAAAAATGGACTGATAACAAACATTGCTAATGTAAATTAGTGGAAATAGGACAAGTAGGGTGTAAATTCAAATACCAACATTATGGACTGATAACAAACATTGCTAATGTAAATTAGTGGAAATAAGACAAGTAGGGTGTTAATTCAAATACCAACATTATTAATCCCATTTATTTAATTTACAATGGTAAAAGAAATTGGCACTCAATATGAAGTATATTCATACAAGACAAGAAGAGTGTAAATTCAAAAGGCATCAATATAAATAGTAACATGTTTGAGCAAACAAGTTAAGGACAAAACTGCTAAAAGTAAGAGGAGCATATAAGAAACTTGTGTAAAGGCATCATAGTTTGGTTGAGCCGTTCATTCCGTCCCTGACTCGGTTAAACGCAGCGACCATCTTCGAGCGCGCATTGGCTATTTCTACAACCTTGTCCAGCGCTGCGAATTCAATCGAAAAAGCAAAAAACAAAACACCATTGAGTGATGAGAGAAAGTCGAACTGAGATTTTCGTATAGGTATCACATGAAATGTTTCTTGTTAACCTGTTTCGAATGAGAGTTGAGCGGTACGAAGCTTTGGCGATACCAAAGTACCAAATACCGACAATGATTTCAATCTCTCCTTCTGAACCTAAAACCGGTCCATAAAAAAATTAAAAAAAAAAAAAAAAAAATCAGATTTTTACTAATATTGAAAATCCTATCAATCCAAAAACATGCTCACCAAAATCAAACAATCAAATCTACGACTGACCGTTATAGACTTACTTGATCACCACCATCGACGAGCAGAGCTCCATTCTGCGTCGCGGTTTCCTCTGAATTCATATCATTTTTAAATCAGACAAAATCCAATTAGAGCTCATAAAAAGGACACTCTTACCTGATGCTGGAAAAGTCTTCCCGCGTCGCCGTAGCTGCGAAGAATCTTCCGATTTCCCTTCGCCGGGGCTGTCGGAAAAGGATGCCCATTTGCGCAACTCGAAATTTGCCTCCGAAACATCCTCGCCTGCAAAAAAAAAAAAAAAAAATAGTAAAACCCAGTTTGCAGTGCAATATATTATTCATAATTCTAAGCTTGAAAAATTAGAACCTTGATTCGCTGTGTGTATCGACGTTAGAGCAGAACGAGGCTTCAAATCCAACAGCGAGCCATTTAATCGTGACATGCCCATCGAATGCCGAGCGCCGGCCAACTCAAACCAACCCTTTCAATCAAACAAACACACAACACAGATAATAAATAAATTTATTTTGAATGTTCGTTCGAGAGACAATGTTAAAATCACACATTCGAAAATCCAAACGAGCACCTGTCCAAAATTCCAAAAATATTGGATCATGATCCAACTTAAATGAGCTAAGAGAGCAAATTATTATCAAGACAAGTTAAGGTCACACATTCGAAAAGCTAATGGAACATTTAATTACAAGGATCACGAGTTCTTCCTCGTATTGAAATCGGAAAGGAAAGAATGAAGAACTATCCTTAATGTGTGTTTTAAGAAAAATCATTTAGCACTAGACTTAAACACGCACAGTGACATTGCTAATGGATCGAATTTGAAGCTAGGTTTCGGTGATCTCTAAACTTCCACAACTATCCAATACAATCTCGAAAAAAACCAGCCTCGGAATCCAAAGCTCGGTTCGAATCCCCAGGGATGACTTGGCTGCGTCGCGAACTAGGGTTAGGGTTTCAAGGATTCGAAAGTTTGCTTCTTTTTTTTACCTGGCGAAGAATGAGAGACAGAGAATCCATTAGGATGAGATAGTCATCCGCGGAATCCAAAAATTGCAAGACGTGTTCGTCTTCAACTCGGCATTGATTTCCGTTTCGTGATCGTTCTTTCTCTTCTTCTTCGAGCTCGGTGCTCATTGTTCTCGGAGTTTCTTCTTCTTCCCTGTCTTCCATGGAAGTTCTGAGATTGACTGATCTTTTCCTTTCCGAAGCTACAATATAAGAAATAAGATGCACAGTCCAATTTAATTTTATTATTTTGACCTCTTTATTTGCTTTCTTGGTATATTTATTCCATTTCTCTTATTAAACTTATTATTTACCCTTCACTATTTACACTAACATTCACTCATTTACTTGTATAGGATAAAGATTGATTAATGAATCATGTAAAATTTTATATTATATTGTTAACACACTTATGGTGTTAGTCTTGGTGTTATGTCGTATTTGATGGCTCATCGCTATAATCACTCTAACTAGGACATATGTGATCCTATTTTAACGAGTTAAACCAAAATTAAAAAAAAAAAAAAAAAAATTGGGGGAAATCGGACCCTTATAACCATACAACAAAAGTGGTTCCTAGGATAGCCTAGTGGTAATTCCACACCACCTTATGTGTGGAGGTCGTGGGTTCAAACCCCACTGTTAAAAAAAAAAAAACCATATAACAAAAACAAATTCATACTGCTGATCCAAGTTCTAAAGTTTCTTTAACTCATTATAATGTGTCATCATGGGCGTTCTGTATGAAAATTGGAGGAAGAAAAGCTACCTTTTGTTCATTTTGGCTCACGGAAGTACCGAATTTTGTGTGCACGGAAATGGAAAAAAGTCTTCCGGTGACAGGCGGAAATGGCACGAAGAATAACACAAACCATTATGTATCGTTACTTTTGTGAACGTTATTCATTTTGTGGACGTTATGTGTATGTGGTTTTAACATCAAATCTGACTCTTTTATTTTACACTATATATACACAATATTTTCTTTCGATTTTTACAACAAACCAACATTCTCATACTCAAATCTATCTACAAACTACAATTCTTTCTACAAACATTCTATACACTTTATATTACATACTTTTGATTTATAAAAAAAAATATAGTTAAGTTTTTATTATATAGTTTATATAATCTTTAAGTATCATATAACTTTATTTTATATAGTTTAGTTTACATATTAGCAAGGAAAAAAATGCCGTTTTCGTTGCCGTTTCGAGCCTCCTGATTTACGGAAAATCGTCATGCCGATGGAATTTCAACGGAAAAATTGTGGAAAAGGGCAAGTAAAATGCCGTTTTCCATGGAAAACCGACGTGCCGACGGAAAACCGAACGGAAATAATGTGGTAAAATATATTTAAAATATATACATGTAATACATACATATATTTTTCAATTTTTAAACATATATAAAGAAAATACATTATGTATATAATCTTTTTCAATAGAAAATTGTATATATATATATATATAATATTTTATAAATGTGTGTTATTAATAATATTTAATATATATAATTTATAAATGTGTGATATTATCTATTAGAAATTCTATTAATAATTGTTAAAATAATGATGCATCGTATTTATTAATATATATATATATATATATATATATATATGAATACATTTATATAAATATATTTATGTATTATATATATATTTCAATTTTTTCGAATTCAATAATAGATGAGTTTTATGTTATAATGTTTTTAAATTTATGTATGTAGCAAAAAAAAAAAAAAAAATAGATCCATTGAAAAAACTACACCCATATATGTGTTTTTTAATTTTATGTTTTTATACATATCTTTTAGTTTTTTTCGTTAAAAATTAAGTTTTGTACATATATAATACGTTTTAAAAAACATCACATATGTCATTATATTTTAGTAGAAGCATCAGACTAGTAAAGCACCACTTTACCTATTATTTACTTATTTTATTATTTTTCATCCTATCAATAAAATTGATGTGATGTGATAGACCCATCATCACTTTGGATTCCACTCAAAATTAATACACGCTTTACACTCTCTCTCTTCTTCCTCACCAGATTTCCAGATCTACAAAAATTATAGATCCGCGCTCCTCTCTCTTCCCCCCTGTCTTTTTCTTCTTCTTTTTCTTCAACACACACCGCCGGAATTTCAAGGTTCGCCGGAATTTCACCAAAAAATCTGGAAAAAAATATATATGATAGATCGTCACATTACAAACAACTTTCATGAAGAGGATTATATGAAAAAAAAATCAAATTACTCAAGAAATTGAAGGTGCAAGTTTCAGAATCTAGGGTTTCCAAAACGACTTGGAAATTCCTTCATATCGGCGGAAATTCGTCGACATATTGTTGATTTATTCCTTCAGCGTGACGAAAATGGTGGAAAGTCGCCGATAGACGTGGAATTCCTCCGACACCCGAGTTGTCTCCTCCACAGCCGCGAGTCGTTTTTTTTTTCTTTTCCTTCGAATTTCTTCGACTTTCCTGGATAAGAAGATGGTTTTATACAAAGCTTGGAACGATAACTACCGGCATAAAACGACGGAAACGAAATGTCGTTTCGTGGAAATTCCAGCGACATCAAAGATGGAAACGACAACTTTCTCTTCCGCTCGCCGTTCACCCATGGAAATGGAATTTCCAGCCGAAATTCCTGGAAATCCGGCGGCATTTGATTCCTTGCATATTAGTACTTTTGGTTAAAACTTTAATATTTGAGTCCCTTTGATTTACCATTTAAAATTGATTTTTTTTATTAATAACCGAAAATTAGCGGAAATGCTAATTTTTATTATGTCTAACGCAAAAAATTTTATTAACGCAATTGTCACTTCCGTTAAGCAATGGAAGACACTCTAACAAAAGTGGTATTTCAACTTCCTTCCAATGTCCAATATGATATGGGTCGTAGTTGGTCGAGTTAAACAAAAATTATTTCAAAAAATTGGGGAAAATTATGGTTCAATCCTTATAACCATATAACAAAAACAAATTCATATAAATGTTCTAAAGTATCTTTAATTCATTGATTACTCCTCACACACGGATATCAGAGCCCAATCTACTTCACACGTTATCAGAGCCCCAGACGGCTAATGGATACAATTGTTGGGATTTGACCCAACACGAGCCAACACAAAAAGTTGCCGTCTTGAAGAAGCGTGTTATAAATCTCACATTTGAAGTGAATTAAGAATTTTAAACTAACAATATTTATAAAGACCACCGTAGAAGGTTTCGGAGATGGCGAAGAAATTGAGTTTGAACCACGTTCTCTTTTTTACAGTCCGATTGTCTCCAAGTGATTAACGTCTTTACGGCCTAGGTACCGCCTTTGATGGCAATTGGATTGATCATTGAAGAAACTATTTTTTACTTAGAACATGCTTTGCTGCGTGCAAGTTCAAATTTATTCCTATATCTTATTACGTCCCAAACTCGTCTGTTAACTAAATTTTTCTCTGATCTTTGATGTTTAAAGTTTCACTCAATATTTTAACCTGACCAAAACCCATTCGGTTCACCGAGCATCAACACGCATGCATAAAAACATTTATTATTTCATTTCACCACACACACACACACAAAAAACGACATTTTTATTTGTATAATAAAAATTCACTCAATGGGCAACAAGACTTCATTGGTCCTAAATGGTGGCAAAGTCCAAGGCGGGTTATACCTCGCCAACAAAACCTCTCCGGCCACCTTATACCCGTCCCTCTCCAGCCACTCCCTCAGCCTCGCCGCCTTCTCCGCCACTGCCGCCTCCGTCGCCACTCCGGCGAACCTCACCACCCCGTAACTCCTCTCTCCCTCCTCCCCAATCTCCACCCTCTCGTCCGCCGGCCTCGGCGCCTCCTCCGCTCGCTGGAACTTCGCCGGCAAGAGGAACTGCATCGTCACCTTCGGAGCTCCGGGGTTGGTCAGCACCGGGGCCGTCATGGCGATCTTCTCCGGCCCGGCGTTGTGGGGCTCGCCCATGACGCCGATGTAGTTGGCGAGGAGGCTGAAGCCGCCGTCTCTGTCGCCCTTGAGCTCCGACGGCTCGTACGTCACTTGGGCCGTCACCGACGGAGGGTACTTTCGGATCTCGTACTCCTTTGTCGTTTTCACCGTCTCGTATTTTGGGGTCTCCACGCTTATCTTCCCGAACACCATTCCCATCTTTCTACACTTGTCGTTTCGTTGCCTTGTTTTTCTGATTCGCTTATATGGAAACACTTGTGTTGGAGGCTTGAAGAAGTATCTATATATGTAGATGTGTTGGTCAAGTTTGCTTGAGAAAGGGGTTTGGAATTTTTTATTATTTTTTTTTTTCAAGGCTTTTGGGAATGATTTGAGGCTGGGATTTAAGGCTTTTGTGTGGACTCTATCGATCCACGACTCGTGTCGTGAGTTATTTTTATAGTAGGATTGATGATCACTATAACTCCCATAAACTTAAAATAAAATAATAAGACATGGCTATAACATGAAACATTAATATATTATATATCTTAGACTTATATATCTATGATTACATGATACATCTATAACAAAAAAAAATTATACTGTTTGACTTTCTTTTTAATTTCATTTCAATTTTTTTTTTTTTAAATTAGAGAAATTATAAGAAAATATGCGTTTCTCAAATTGCTTAGCAAAATGGCAATTATTTGAACAGGTTTAAATTAATATTTGTTTCTTTCACTAGTTCATATTTATTTTGTATATTATAACTAGTATGTCATTTAGATGTTTCCTAATTCATTTAAGCTTTTCCTATTTTTAAATACATTATTGATTGAAAGGGTACGAGAAAAAAGCTCGAAAACCATGATTCAAAGAGAAAAACGCATTGAGTCAAACTGTTATTACAATAGAATGGTTACAATAATTGTTCGAAGAAAAGCGCAATGAGTCGAGCAAAAATATTTCGACGATGTGGATTTGAAATCAAACTTTCTACATAAAGAACTTTCTCCACGAGGTTATTGTTGTTGGCCAATATCAAAACGAATCATCCGATCATTTTGGTTAAGTTGGCGACGTTGCCTACTTTTTTCTTGCATAACGAATAGTGTGGTTGTTAAATGACTTTGTATGACGGATTGAAATATTGCTTACCGCAATCGCCCAACACCTTCGATTTTAATGTTAACCTGCGTACCGTCTGAGGTATACCGTGGTATTTGACTAAAGTTAGTTGAATTCTGTGCCGCGAGGTATATAGAAAACGTTAGCGGCTTTCTTTGTTAGCAACAAAATATATATATAAAAAAAAAAATTATGCAGCCAACTAAATACTAAAAAAAGACTAAAATGTAAGGCTATGTTATGTTTTTTAAGAGTCCCACATTACTCAAATATTTCAGCAATAAGAAATTTAAATTCTATAAATATGAAAGAATTTTCTGAGATGTATAGAGCTTGGCCCTTGCTCAATTAAAGCTTGCTTATGGGAGTGCTTCTCCAACTTGAGTTACGTGTAATTGCTCTTAATTCCATGAGAGATCCCTCCACACGTGAAATCGTTCGCCAACGACGATACAAAAATTTTATAAGAACAAATAAATTCAACACAATACTAATGTTTGTCTAATATTGAGACTTTATTAATAAGAAAATGGAAAAACAATGTTGGCTTATGTAAGAGACTCTTTGACGACAGTATGCTATATAATGGTTCAAATAATACAATAAGCATAAGTAGGAAGCTCTTTCTTAAATTGTATAGAAAGTGATCTCAGCTTCGTCGTTGAAATTGGATTATATAGGTAGTGGGGCATGTAGAAGTTAACTTCTCACTTTACTCGTTTTGCTTTTTCTATATTGTCGTTGGTCGAGATAGCAGGGGTTATGGGAAGAGGTGACTTCGTATTTGGACTCCCATCTCGTTGACATTAGTGTTGAAGAACTTGTGTTTATTAGAGATCGTGTCTCCAAGATGGTAGGTTGAGTTGAGAAACTAAGTTGAGACGTCGATTTGGGTCATGCGATGAACATTATTTTTTTTACAACTTAAGAAATACATTGTCCAATGGGAAATAGCCTCAACTAGTAATAATTTTGATAATTTGGATCAAAATAGTAGCACTTATGTTTTTTGACACTTTTACGAGTAACTGTAAACATTTCGTATACAGTTGTAATAAACTGTAGATTTATAAGTCTTTAATTAACAATAATTGTAGATATATAAGTCTACATTTATTATAAAAGCGTCAAAAAATAATTGCTATTAAGTTAAAAGTATTAAAGTTGTTAGAGAGTTTCTTTGCGTCGTCGTAACTATTACAGGCCCAATATGATAGGCCCAATATTGCATTTTAGGGCATGGGCTTCTTACATTTGTAGACCTATCACCTTTATATATTTATACTTCGCTCATCGTCATTCATCAGCCGACTAGACGAGGTAATTTCATTTTATTTAGCGATTTTCGTTTCTTTTTCCATTGAGCTTGTCACTTAGCAATTAGCATCATTGATGAACTTCTACAATTGTTATCCTTGCACTTTGATTTCTAATGAAGAAAACCACGGGAATTTTTGTTCTGAGATGCTTCTTTTTTTATTATATATATATGAACCCGATTTTACTGGATCTATGATGTTTTACAATACTGCGTTATCTATCTGCAATTTCCTTTCGAGGAATTGAAGAAGTTTTTTTTTATACTGAGATCTCAGCTCTTCTGTGTTTATCCAGAACTAGGATTTCGTTTATATTGCAAGTGTTGATTTGAGAGATTGGCGTGGTCATTTATGTAAAATTTAAAATTAAAAGGGCATTGGCGAAAATAAAGGGGAGAGTAGTCAAATGTGGCTCTTCAACGCCTGTGGGTTCTCTGCAGGCTTCCCTGCCGTCGTTGCCCTGTAAATTAAACACGTGGCATCATAGTACGGGTTTTGTGCTTTTTTTTGGGTATTTTTGGATTTTGAAATTTATTTCAGTATTCTAATTTTACCCAAAAGGAATTTATATTCACTAATCCGCCTCCATTAGCCATTTCATTTCTTCAACTTTCTCAACTAATTATTTTACAATTTCGCGCTTTAGTGCGTATTAACTGTTTGATCTATTGCGTAAGTAATTTTAATATTCGATTATAGAAAACTGAATCAGGTGATGAGAAAATAACTGCAACAATATGAATTATTCCATGATTCATGTACTTAAGTCTCTGATGATTTTTTTTCTCAAGTTTTATATTTGTGTCGTTTCTGAATTAGTCTTGCTGATATGATGAGCAACATTTGGTCCGTGTTTCTGATTTAACCGTGAACCGATAAACCAAATTTAGCACTCTGATCTATTTTTTTATTATGTTTTTCAGCAATATCACATTAAATTTTTGGCTCAGTGATTACATGCCTTAACTAGGCAATATACGCTATACCGATAAAGAACATGAGCAGAGCATATTTAAATACATGATGAGAGCCTCAAATTAATCTTCTGTTTTTTTTTTTGTTTTTTTTTTGTGGTTTGACTCTACTCTGCTGTGATGAAGTATGAATTAAATTAACACATGTCAGACTTCGGAGACATTTTTGTCAGTGAGATTAAAAATTCACATTTCCTGAGCATGAGTAGAGTCATTTATTTTACTTGTTTTAAATTGTAATGGAAGTCTAGGTTTTAGCTATAGTGTGACATAAAATTTTGCCCTTCTTTCAGTTCAACAAAGCTGTTGCAAAAATATTTGTAACCCCTTTTTTGGACTAAGAGTGGCAAAAATCTTAATGTGTGTCCCATTAAGCCTATTAGCTTTTACTTTTTCTGTGAAATACAAGTATTCTTGATATATTATAACAAATATCCGATGCTGTTTTAATTAACGTGACATTGTAGTTTGTTAATCGAGATTTTCAGATCTCAATCAAATTTTGTACTAACCTGAAGGGCGTTATTTTGGAGATCATGTCAAGCACCAATAATATCTCGTTTATGCCGATTGTTTATTCGGAGCTTGCCAATATATGCTCAGATGCCAATATGCCATTTATTAGACTTGCCAATACAGCCATTTGGACGAAACAAAGCTTGTACAAGCTCGTAATCGTATATGTAAAGTTTACAATAAAGATGACCTATTTCACAACCTTGTGATAGGCTTTCTCACGTGATGTGATGTGCGTTTATTGGATTTAGTCATTGTCTCGATGTCTCATTATTCTTTGTTGGAAATTCTTCAGTAATGTTGGAAGATTTTGGTGTTTGTATCATTATTGTTTAAAAAATACAACCTTGTTAGAGATTTTCTAATGGAAAACATCCCAAATTGGACAGATTTTTGTATAAACATACCAAAGTGGAGTTAGTGACCGATTCAACAAGTACAAGCCATTCTCGAGCCTCCCTTAAAGAACTACCTGCCTTGTGTTTGTCATTCACCACACAACAATCAAAGCAAAATTCAAATGTATAAAACGTCAATAGAGGTAAGTTTTGAGATGATACATAGGTTCTATTTCTATCTGTGGTATCCAAACATCGCTCTGTAACTAAAGGTTATTGGTCTTCTAAGGTGTTGTGAATATTGTTTTTTTTAAGCATTTACCATTTCCCACAGTGAGTTTTTAGATTCCCTGAATATTTTGAATTCAGGCTTATCGGTCACGACAAAGTCGTTGGTGTAATTTACCATGGCATTTTGAACAACAATAGTGGTGTAAGAGTTGGACTGATTGATTCGAAACTCTTGAGAGTGGCACATTTTGAAGCCGAGCGACGATTATTGGATATTCCAATGGTAAACTCGTTAGAATCGTTCTAATTAGATCTTTATCGGTAATGGTTGTTGACAATAAAAATTGCATTGGCGGTTGTTTCCATATTCGCAAAGAAAATTGTGATCGAGTGATTTCCAATTTTTGTTGTATGAAGATGAACACACGTATTCATTAGAATAAATAAGAACATTGGGAACAAGTTTGAGAAGAAGATTATTGGGAAAGATCTTGAGAGAGAACATTCTCAAGTTGTTCTGATTGATTAATGATTATATCACAAGAGTTGACTAAATTCAATGACATTTGTTTTAACCATAATCATGTAGCAATGGTAGTTAAGAACTAATACAATGTGTCTGGTGTGGAATTCTCATATGATTAGTTCACAATTGTCACTTCGAATAATTTGTCCGTGAGATGAACAGTTTTTCCGTCTGCTCCGGGACGGATCCGAATGCTAAGTACGGCTTACTTCTTAATACTCAGTTTTTAAATTATTAAAATGAAATAAAAAATTAAATTGTATGATCTAAACTCTTTTTTCTGTTTGGTACATTATCATATGTAGAAATAATTTGTAAGAGCTTCTTTAATGCATCCAAAGTAGAGATGAGACAGTGTTCTACAAGATGGAAATACATATGCATTTCCTAGCAGTCATTCAACTTTCAAATACAAATTAACCACTATTCAAAGATGCATTTGTAAATTGATTAAAAAAACGATACATTTGTAAACAATAGCCACGATTTTCTAATTTTTTTTGCTTAATAACCACGATTTTTTTAATTGTGTTGTAATTTTGCTTGTTTATTTTGTACATTTTTTTTAATAAATGCACTAACCACAATTTTTTACTTGGTATAAAATTTTGTTAGTATATTCTCCATAATTTTTATTAAATTATCTAGACACAATTATCTAATAAATGAACTAGCCAAAATTTTGGTACAAATCATAATGTAATATTCCGTTCTAAAAAAATGGCCTACAGTTTCAATAATGAAACTTCTATTCAGTATTATTTGTTTTCTTAAATATTTGTAAGACTAGCGTAATTTGTTATTTGTGTTACACATAATTCTGTACCTAATGTTTACTTAAAATTTTTTGTTTGTGTTACAATTTCGTACTACGCGTCCTCAAACCACCGAGGAATTATGTTTTCTTGAAATGTAAAAAATTAAACATAACTTAAAATCCAATTTTCAAAACAGAACCGTTATTCCTCTAACAAATTCAAACTCAAAATAAGTAATCAAAAATAGGAAATCCCTCCAAATCCTGCCTTATTTGTTCCCTTTCCACCCGTAAATTTAAAAACAAAACTAACAAATAAATACCAAAAAAACGCAATTCTCTGTCTGAGACACAGAGAGAGAGAGAGCGAGCCAATAAACCCAACTCATTTTTTCTATTTCCAATACACGACAACAGAGAGAGAAAAAAAAAACTTTTCTCTCCATTTCTCTCTAGATCTTCCAACACTTCACCGAGAACAAAATGCGAGAGATTCTTCACATCCAAGGAGGCCAATGCGGGAACCAGATCGGAGCCAAGTTCTGGGAGGTGGTTTGCACCGAGCACGGCATCGATTCCACCGGAAGGTACATCGGCGATTCGGATCTCCAATTGGAACGGATTAACGTGTACTACAACGAGGCCGGTGGAGGAAGGTACGTTCCCAGGGCGGTTCTAATGGATCTCGAGCCCGGAACCATGGATAGCATCAGATCCGGGCAGTACGGTCAGATCTTCAGGCCTGACAACTTCGTCTTCGGTCAGTCCGGCGCCGGAAATAATTGGGCCAAGGGGCACTACACCGAAGGCGCTGAGCTCATCGACTCTGTTCTCGACGTCGTTCGCAAGGAGGCTGAGAATTGCGATTGCCTTCAAGGTCTCTCTATCTCTCTCTGATCGCTTTTGTATTGTTTCTCTTGTTCAAGGTTATATAGGAAAGCGTTTAGGCATTACTATTGAATTGACTTAAGAGACTTACTATGTGTTTGATCTGATGAGATTATATCTTGAATTTTGTTTGATTATTCAATGTTGGTTTCCAAGGTTTAACAATTGATTTGAGGTCTTGTTGGATTTTGTTTGATATGGTTTCTGTGGTTATGTTGAGATTATATTGCTTGATTGTGCATTGAATTTGTGTTATCGGGGATTTGTAGGGTTTCAAGTTTGTCACTCTCTTGGAGGAGGGACCGGATCGGGGATGGGCACGCTTCTGATATCGAAGATCAGAGAGGAGTATCCGGACCGAATGATGCTCACATTCTCGGTTTTCCCGTCCCCCAAAGTGTCAGACACCGTCGTCGAGCCCTACAATGCCACGCTCTCCGTTCACCAGCTCGTCGAGAACGCTGACGAGTGCATGGTTCTCGACAACGAGGCTCTTTACGACATTTGTTTCCGTACCCTCAAACTCTCCACGCCCAGCTGTAAGTCTGTTTTATATTTTTGAGCATAGCATTCTTATCACGACCGTTTATCTAGTTGTCAACAGTTACAGATGATAATAGATCGCAGTCAGTTTTTGAATATGTTGGTGGTGGTTATTGAGGTCAATTGTGTCTGTATAAGGTGTTCAAATCATGCTGAAGTAGTCAGCGGTTCATTGATGTTCTGATGCTTTATTTGACAAAAGCGTACTAGAGTCACAGCTGGTTTTTTTTAATCTGTATAATAATATTTGTTATAGGTGATTGAGAACAACTGTTAGTTATAAATCATTCTCGTAATGATGAATAGTTTGCAGGTTTATTGATGTCCAGTGCTTTTGAAATAGTTTGCGGGTCATCGATGTAATCATTAATTCTTCTTGATTAAAGCTTAAAGTTTTTGAAAATTCAAGAGCACTAATTTTTTTTTTTTTTTAAATTTCTTTATTTCTTGAATTGACCTGAACCACTTGATATGGGGAACAATGTCGGGGGGGATGCTCTTTAATACATCACAGTCAGTTTTTGTATCATGAATGAAAATATATTGCTGGTGGTGATTGAGATCAATTGTATCTGTTGTTTAAATTGTTCTGATCATGATGAAATAGTCAGCAGTTTCATTGATGTTCTTATATGTTTAATTTATTTATTTATTTATTTTCCAACATAAGTGTACAAGAGTCGCAGCTTGTTTTTTAATCTGTATCATAATCTTTGTTATAGACGACTGAGAACAACCGTTAATTATAAACCATCTATATTACGACGAATAGTTTGCTGGTCCATTGATGTACTAGTGCTTTTGAAATAGTTTGTGGGTCATCGATGTTATCATTAATTCTTCTTGTTTGTCATTTGATCAAAGCTTTTTAAGTTTTTCAAAATTCAAGAGTGCTAATATTTTTTTATTTTTTTATTGTTTTGTGTGTGACACCAGTCGGTGACCTGAACCACTTGATATCGGCAACGATGTCGGGGGTCACGTGCTGTCTGAGGTTCCCGGGTCAACTGAACTCGGACCTGAGGAAGCTCGCGGTGAACCTCATCCCGTTCCCGCGGCTCCACTTCTTCATGGTGGGGTTCGCTCCCCTGACCTCTCGCGGGTCCCAGCAGTACCGGTCCCTCACCGTGCCCGAGCTGACTCAGCAGATGTGGGACGCGAAGAACATGATGTGCGCGGCGGACCCTCGCCACGGGCGATACCTCACGGCCTCGGCAATGTTCCGAGGCAAAATGAGCACGAAAGAGGTGGACGAGCAGATGATGAACATACAGAACAAGAACTCGTCGTACTTCGTGGAGTGGATCCCGAACAACGTGAAGTCGACGCAGTGCGACGTGCCTCCGACGGGGCTGAAGATGTCGTCGACGTTCATCGGGAACTCGACGTCGATCCAGGAGATGTTCCGGCGCGTCTCGGAGCAGTTCACGGCCATGTTCCGGCGCAAGGCGTTCTTGCACTGGTACACCGGGGAAGGGATGGACGAGATGGAGTTCACCGAGGCCGAGAGCAACATGAACGACCTCGTCTCCGAGTACCAGCAATACCAAGACGCCACAGCCGAGGAAGACGACTACTACGACGAGGAAGAAGAAGCCGAGCACGAACACGAGGAAGAGCATTGATTGATCGATCGATATTAACGGTTTTGTTTGGTGATTCCCTCAACTTCCGGTTGATGGGTTTCTCTCTGGTTTAACTTTCTGCTTTTTTGAATAAGGGCGTGTGTGACAATGAGTGTTAATCATGTATAAGTGTTTGTCTGCTCTGACTTTTAGTTCGAATTGGTCTTTTTATATATAGTAGTACTAAACCCCCCCTTGTGATGATGGATGCTATTTTTTAATGTTAAAATTGAGATTTGGGATTTTTTGGGATATCAATTATTCGTTTGTGCTACAATAATAGAAAATGTCGGCGAGAATGTTTCATTTTACGCAAATGTCGGCGGTTGATGGGAACACCGACGCAAAATCTGTACAGCAAAAATGAGAAGATCTTGCCGGCATTTCCAAACTCTTCGTCAGTTTTCTTCGGATTTCAGGCTTTTAAGTGATTTTCGACAACGAAAAGTGAAAAAGGAGTATTTTTTTTTCTTTTGATTCAAATAAAAAACGCATTTAGTTATTTTGCCTTGCATAGTCCACAAATCTTCAGTCACAATTTATAGGACCGGTTCTAATTTGATCGTTAAAATTGTGTTTGGTAATATCAAAATAACTTTTTCCTTCTACCAGAGTACCAAATGGTATAGGGCAAATACATTTAATATAAATCTTCTCTTTTTCGTTTTATAACACACTTGACTCCCAGCGTACGCAATAGGTAAATAAAACTAGTGGACGAAAGACTTTGGTCAATCTATTTATCTCACACTCCTTGCAAAAAATACAATAATACTAAAAGGGTAATTCAGCTCACAGGAAAAGTTTTGGCCTCGTCTACCATATCATTGAATGTAGCTGAAAACTTAGTTGGTGTATAATTAATAAACGCATTAAAGACATTTCGATTAAAAAAAAACGCATTAAAGACACACACACCAAACCCTACACGGCAAGTCTCACCACCTCAAGAAAACATATCCCACAAAATATCCTCTCAAAGCACTTGCAAAACATCTCAATAATTAGTTCTTCAAACTTCAAAATCCAAAGACTCCAATATGTTCACACAAAAAAAAAAAAAAAAAAAAAAAAAACACAAACAAAACCTACCATTGCTACATTTTTTTTCATGACCAAACGGCATAAATAAAACCCAAAAGACTAAAAAAACATCAATTTACAGCACCAAAATAAAAAAAATTATAATAAAAGACAACTTTTTTTTTTCTTTCTTCCTTATCTTCAAAGTTCAACATAATCAAAGATCTAGTACTTGCTTAGGATTAGGATTTAGGACCATCTTCGACGGCCTTGTCATCTACATAATCCACTTTGAACTTCTTGTACTCAAACTCCACAGACTCTTCAGGCACAACCGGTCTCTTGTTCCCAAACACACTCCACAAATACAACCCCATGAACGCCGTCAGAGCTCCACAAGCCACTCCGAATATCATGGACGCCATGATTTTGGTCACGCAATCTCTCTTCTCCTCCACAATCTTCATCGGCTTCGAATGACGGCCATCCATAGACGACTTGCTCGGATCCAACGGCTGAGAATGCATCGAGTGAGGGACGTGTCTTTGCTCGAACCCCCAAGAGTGGACTGTGCACGAGGAAGAAGAAGAAGAAGAAATTGAAGAGTTCACACCAGCGAAACCCATTAAAGCCTCGTGGTTTGACCAGAGCTTGGACAGGTCAACCGGGTACCAGAACAGAGGGTTGACCGGCTTTGACCCACTGGATTGACTCAGCCTGACTTCTAACCTCTTCGAGCTCGCTTCGTAGTCGATCCAAGCGACGGACTTGTTGTTCCCTCTTCTCAGGGTCAAATCCACGGTCGAAGCGTTTCTAGCTTTGTTTGACTTTGACTCCAAACCAACGGCTTCGATCCCAGCGTGGACTCTCACTAACCCATCGTCATCAGAACCGTGTAAAGTCCCGAACTTTACTGTCAAAATCTTATCTTTCCCATGGCTGCGAAACTCGGTGAGATTGAAATCGCTTGGAAGCAAAAGAAAGGCCAAACCTTGCGAAACTCGGGGATGATTATCGCTACTATTATTCTCTCCCTTGGACGATGGCAGAGAGAAAGAGAAGTGCGTTGAAAACGAGACTGATTTCTGAGGCTTACCTTCGATGAGCTTCATGGGTTCTTTGTAGACGACTCTCCCGGAAGTTCCGAGCTGAATAGCCCCAAACCCATCTCCTCCATTAACGACCAGCTTTGAATCTCCGTAGAAAGCGAGCTTGGGATCTTTACCTCCTCCAAAGTGTGGGAACGAGAACGAGATTGAAGAATTTGAGTCGCTAATAGAAGGTCTGATCACGAGGCATAAAATTGTGAGGAAAAATAAGGCTGAGATAGGAATGGAAATGGGTGAGCAAGCCATGGCTTGAAATGAGGTCGGAATTGAAATCTAGTGAAGCTGGAAGAACAAAGGTTTTAGCTCATCTGGGTATTGTTGTGTTGTGTTTGTTTAAAGGTGAGATTTTTTTTTTCCTAGTTAGGGTTTGAGAGTTGAAGAAGAGAAATGGAGAGAGCATTGGGAAGAAAGTAAAGAATATTTTGGTTGTGGGGGTTGGCTTGGAGGTTGTGAAAATTTAATACAGTCTCTCACTCTTCTTTTTCTTGGTTCTGCAAAATTAGGAAAAAGGAAGAATTTAAAAAATAAAAAACAATCTTCCATACATTCACTTTCCTTTTCCAGTGCGTTGATGGCCATGAGTGAGTGAGTGGGATTAATATAATAGAGGCATTCTTGCTTTAGTGCCCTTGTTCTTTTTTGTGTTTTGTTTTATAGGTGCCTAAAGCAAAAATTAACTCATTTGTCGTTTCATGTCCACGTTAATATTTAATAGGGAAAAAAAAAACTGACAGTCAACTTTATGATTAGATAGTCATGCCGACTCATTACCAAAAGAAATTTCATAAGCTAGATTTCACAAGTAGCTAAATATCAAAGATATATACCTTAGTTTCAAAATATCTACAAATGAACGGTTGTGCATAAAAAAAGACAAAAATACCATTCAAAGCAAATAAAACATTTTTTTTTGTTTAAATTTCATATCTTATCGTAACCTATCATACTTCATCGTATCCTATTGTAACCATCGTATCTCATCGTAAATTATTTTAAGTGAACATCAATTTCATGGTAAACATCGGTTGAAATTCGTCATATTCTATCGTATTCCATTGTAATATATGTGAAATTACAGATTTTTCTACACTAGATCTAACATCCTAAATCATTATATAAAAATAGATCACTAAATGAATTTAAGATGACTAAATAAGTGGGCTTACCTATTATTCAACGAAAATACACGAAATCAACCGACGTAGAATGATTTGAGGGTGGTTTGAGAGTTAGAGAGAGGGAGAATAGAGGAAATGAGGAAAATTAGAGAGAAAGATGGTTAAATAGGCTGAAATGATATTTTATCTTTTTTTTTTGTCAAAAATTCATTTTTATATATTTTACAACTAAGAGGTCCGTTCTTGATATTTCATAACTTATGAGGTCTATTTTATGAAATTTCTCCTACCAAAACTCTATTATATTATATGATATTGTTGAAGTTTTTCAATGTTAAAACTTTGAAATTAAATATATAGCTTTTATGTTAAATAAATAATAGTACACTAGATTTAATATAACACTATTCATTTGATATAAAAATTACATTAAATATTACTTTAATTTACTTAATTCATTATTCGTAATAAAAAAATATATATTTTAGTTGATCCAAACTTAATTTATTTATTTTTTATTGTTTGAAATTTTATTCATAAATTTAATACAATCACGGTATTAATACTACAAGAAAGTGGCTGGTTTTTAGATAAATTTATTTATTTAGAAAAAAGACAATGATTATTTTGTGACAATGTTGTCACAAAATATTCAATATGATAAAATCTGTCACAGTAATAACTTTACATGATAATATCATAAATAATAACAAAATCGCCATCGTTTGTCCATCTCCCTTATTTTGACCCTATAAGTCAAATACAAGACAAACACTAAGGGCATGTTTGGTTTAAAATAAAAAATGGAATGTTAATGGCAATGGGAATGATAATGGCAATGACAATGGAATGGTATTATATTTTTTTGTTTGGTTTGTAATATTAACTCCAAAAGAATGGAAAGTAAAATTTACCATATTACCATTTTCATAACTTTACCAACTTTATCTTTTTTATCACTACCACTTCGTCTTCTTCTCAGCATGGACTGATACAGTAAAACAAGATGAACTAAAATGGACTTTAAACCATATTTCTCAATAAAACTTCAAATCCATTGTCTATTTAGGAGAATAATCTGAGGGCCCGATTTTTTTTCCCTTTCATTGGGTGTTGTGCAGGCAAAACCAATTTCAATTTTTTTGGATCTTTACTGGTTAATCTCCCATGCCTAACAATTTCCATACACAAACTCGACAAAACAATCGATAAAAGAAAAAAATGAAAATATGTTGAAATCGCTTTGCGTTCATCTATGAACCTACTCTAGACTACTCGTCTCCGTCGTCTTCATCGTCGGCGTCGCATCTTCTCCGGCAAGAGAACGGCGGCGAAGGCGGGTGGTGCCGAATGTCTCGTCAAAGACCTTCACAACCTCCCATATCAAAGTTACCATTTGCGGTGGCTCGGCTGTCGACGGCGCCTTCGAGATCCCTCCGGCGTCAATCTTCACTGTCGCCGCCCTGGGAATGATCGTCTCCGTCGTGCTCTACGAGAAGGCGCTCGTTTTAGTTTTAGATTACAAATATAAATATATATTAAATGATATAAAAGGTCAGTTTGGGAAGAATATTTCATTACACGGTGGAATGGTTCATTCATCCCAATTTATAAAGAATCAAATTAATGCAATGATCATTCCGTATAATGATGATTACCTCATTTAAAAATGAATCAAATAAAAGAATAATAAATTTAAGGAATCCATTCCATTCCATTCCCTTAAAAAGTCACCAACCAAACATACCCTAACTTCCTATCCTACCGTATAAGAAGCTCCACCACAAGATCTTATTTTGTTGCAATACTACTAGAGAGTACATACTCCAATCAAGTTCAAAGACATAACTTACTAGCCTTCTTTTTAGTTGCTAAAAGACAATCGATAAAATTAAAAAATATATGTAATGATTTTTTGTCGTCCAATAAATAATAAGGGGTAATGGCCCTGCTACCTCCAAAACCTTTATTTTATGGTGTATTCTTAACCGTTAAAATCGAGCACCAATGTTCTTTATCTTAAAATTTAATTCCTTACATTGACACACTTACATAATTTTAACACGTGAAAAACTATATTCGCCTATGTTGGACGACTAACTAACAACACATTATTGGTGTTAATATAAAAGTATGCTTAATTGACTTTGATTTAGCATATTATAAGCGAAACTAAACAACAAAAAACATTTGGCATGCATACTTAGAAATATTTGACCATAAAACATATCGAGTTTGAGAAGCACTTGATAGCTATAGTAACACGTGGTAAGGTCAATAATTTGGAGGAGTCAAATAAAAATAAGAGAAATACTTAAAATGTATGGACACAAGATGCTTAAGTATGGAGAGCATTGGCTTTATGCTCGTCATTATTTGCTCTTTGTCCATGGACTATATTGACAAGCTCATGTGATTATGTCAATGCCTTGATGTAAAAATTAATATAAATATCTCTAGCACGGAGGAATTGAAAAAAGGCTCCCTTATTTTTATCAAAATAAAAATGTATAATCACTATTATATACAACAATATGTATCCGTCAATTTTATTAAAAAAAAAATGATATAAATTGTGTAGATATACTCTCATTACTCAATTCAATAGACAATTGTTAGCAACACAACTTTCAAATTAAAAGTGTTACTCACTACTTTGTTATAGTACCCTAAAACAAGAGAACATAGGAGTTGTTTTCCTCAATCTTAAAACCAAAAGTATATTGTATCCCTGCAATGAAAAATGCTGTAACAATCTGTATTATTTTATTTCAGTGTATTATTTCTTTTTCGTTTTCAATTTTAACATATGCTACATGGTTTCCTAAACTAGTAAGAAAGAACATAGATTGGTTTGGTATAAAATTTCAATGTCGGCGTTAAGAGAAGATATTTCAAAAGCAGGGACTAAAAGAAGGGGTATCAATGTAAATAAGCAAAACTGATTTGAGGATCTTCACTGAAGTTGGTCGAGTCAAATGTGAAAATATTTTCTAAGACCTTTTATGTAATTTTTCTTCAGTTACATTTTCCATGTATTCCTTGACTACGGACTACGGACAACTGTAAACTTATTTATTATTAATATTATTATTCGAAAGATAGAGCAAAAGCAATGATATATATTGAGTACCCAAATATGCAACAAACCTACTCAACTTTTGGATTTAGAAAAGACAGCTGTGCAAAAAAAAAGGCGACTGAGTGTGCGTAATTTAAAATAAAAAAATAAAAAAAAAATCTTATAGCTGATGTGGGATTCCCACTATGCACTTGCCACTTTTCACTTTAGTTTTCTTTTTGTAATGGAAAAAGGTTTTAGTGTGAGTTGGGTTTTTGAGAATTTCAGAATCTGAGATAGAGATGAGATGAGTGAGAAACTATTGGATTTTGGTTTTTGGGGACCATTTTGAGAGTATAGCAACTGTTTGACAAACACCAAACAGAGAGTGTTGTGTTTTCTCTGTCTAATACTTCACCATCGCTAACGCTTTCTTGCTCCCAAAAAATAAAATAAAAAACGCATGCTTCTCCATTAAATTATATTAAAATAGGTAAGTAGACTTTACTTTAATCCCTTGCTGTAAATCTCAATAGTTGGAGGAAAACTATTTTCGAGAACATACATCGGACGGAATAAAATATTTTTTTCAGGAATAATTTTTTTTTTTCAGGAATTAAATATGAAAGAAATCATAAAATTTCCACGGATGAACAATTTATTTTATTTTTTCAACGAAATGTTATATTTCCTTTTTTTTTCATATTGATTATCCATGTTTCTGAACACGGTATCCCAAAAAATATTGCTAGTGTATTCTACAAATCTTAAAATTTTATGCAAGTGTAAATATAGATAAACATGAAATTTATACAATAAATATATTTTAAAAAAAAGAATGAAAAGATGATGATAAGAACAAGGAAATAATCCAAATTTTAATGCGATATTAAAACATTATTGCGCGCAAATACGTAGGGGATAATAATAAAATTGTGATAATTTAATTTTTTTTTTTTTTTACCGAAATACATTATTGTTTATCAAGTTCGTCAACAAACACAGTTGTATATTGACATGTTTGTTGATAATCACGGTTATTTATGTTTTGATATAATCTCAATATTTAAAGATATCACTAATATAATAATTGAAAAGGTAAAGATAATTTAGAAATAACAAAGGATTCCAAATATGGTTTGTATTGGATACCAAAACTTGAGATAAAATAAATACCAATCTTACGCCTCCAACTAACTTGTGTCATGTAAATATGTCATTGAAATCTCTCCGAGTAAGTCTAAATGAAAATACTCGATGAAAGAGTGCCTATAAATTTTATTGATAATACTATGAAAAAAAAACGATACTAATTGATGGTTACTTTAAAAAATCAAGTTCAATATAATTTATGAGGTCGATATTGACTATTGTTTTGTGAGCTTGTCTTGAATGTAGAATTTCGATATTTTCCGACCGTCTCAAAACATAGACCATCTCAAAAGCTAAATAGCAATGCCTACCGTTGATAAAAATGATATATATATATATATATATATATATATATATATATATATATATTAAGAAAATTGATATGGTAATCGCATCTAAATAAATAGACCGTATATAATGTAGCTAAATAGCAAATGTACGTCTATTATTGAGTAAATAGCATTTAAAATATGCTGTTGATTCTGAGATGACACAATAAATGCAAAGGTGAAAGGTTTGGGGGTTGATTTTATTATATTTGCGCACAGACACTTTGAAAACCTAATATTTGGACATTAATTGTTATGTGTATATATATGCACATATATAATTACAACTTACAAGCGTACCAGTTTCTCTGCTCTTGCATTGAATGATCTTTTACCAATGAAACACAGTTACACAGATGAGCATTAACTCTTCAAGTGCTTTGATTCGTGACACAATCAATTGGTCGCAAAAAAGCTATAAAACAAATAATAATACAAAATATGGACCCACTTTCGTGGATTATTTTCCATTGGTTTTGGTAGTTTCTCATCTCATCTCTCACCATCCTTGGACCCCAAAGAATTCAATTTTGAACTTTAATTAATTCGTGGATTGTGACGATGGATGAAGAAATTGACGGAAAACAGAAGGATAGTTTTTGCTTGGAAAAATTAAAAAGGTTGTTACACTTGTTCTTGTTGGAATTTTGTGATGTTGTAGAGATTCTATACACACCTGTTTTCCATTTCCAATACCAATTTTTTTTATGTGAGACAAATTTCCAATATTTGACCATCTGAAAAAAAAAGTTATAAGAAATGTTTGTTTGAAAGCACTGTTGGAATTTTTTTTTGTGAATTGCTTTTTTCCCTTTTATGCATCATGACATGCTTGTAAAAATATATTTGAATTTGAAACTTCCATACTAAAAATAAAATAAAATAGACAAGTCTAAATATCAATTTCTGATAGCCCTCATCAACATATGAAAGAAAATGCTGATAGCTACACTTCAGGGAATAAACTATAGCCTTTAAAACATTGAGGCTATTCATATGCATTAAAGTGAGATGAAAATAAAATAAGAAAACAACCTTTTGTTTGTTTTAGCTTTTTAGTATGGGAAGACAAGAGGATATATTGAATTCTCTTCCAACAAACAAAGAACTTTAGCTTTCAAAAAATAAAAATGAAAATAACGTCACTATTAGATAAGATAAAATATATATATAAAAAGTTAAATAAAAGAAAGATAACGAAAAAATTGATAAATGTTGTGAAAAAACTCCCAAAAAATTCCCTTACTTTTACTCATTAGCACATATTTTTCTTGGTCAACACAAAATAGAATCCAAGTTTCAAATTTTAGCAATGAAAATGTTACAATGGTAGATAATTTGAGCTAAAGAGCCTTAGTCAACTCTGTATACATCTGCTAAAAAGGTTCAAATTGAGAGATCGACGATCATTTATAAAAAAGAACATATTGAATTCATAAGCTAACGAAAACCACCGAGTAATCAAACAAATACCAGAATGTGGTCGCAAACTTCTAAAATAATCGTCCAAACCCCAAGGTGCGACAATTATTACAATAACAAATCGAACTAAAGTCGTGTAGTCGACGGTTATGAACGTGTAACTGCTAAACATGGACAATCCGACTAAACAAAAATATCATCACAAAGAACCTATTATTTTGTGACAAACGTTGTCACAAAATTGAGTGTTGGTTTGTGGTAATATTCCTATTATTTTGTGACAAACGTTGTAACAAAAGTGAGTGTTGGTTTGTGGTAATATTGTCACAGAATAGTCATATACACCCCTCAACTCACTTTTTCACGTGTATACTAACAGTTTAACGACCAATGATTCATTATTTATGAGTATGACCAATGAAAACAAATACACAAACGGTCTCTATAAGCCTAATGTGTTAGTTTCGTAAAAACGGTTTTTTGATTTAAATCCGTTCGGTTTAATCCATTTATTGTTCGTTTGCAACTTATTACATGAACATGAACATGAACGAGACCATTTAAAACTAATGAACTTAATATGTTAAACTATGCGTACTCGTTGTGAAAAATAGTATATATATGTGTGTGTGTGTGTAATATATATATATATATATATATATATACATATCTATATATACATACATATCTATATATATATATATGCGCTAGTAGGACCATTATCTTTATTATTGGAGAGGATTTTTCTGACGAGTACTGGGATTATCTTATTGAAATTGCTGGCACATTTAATAGGAATTGCCTTAAAAAGTTCTCATCATGTTAGGACCACCATAGGATGTGACAGACAATTAACCAATTTATAAATAAATAGCGAAGCAAAGAAAATAAATTGCAAGTAGTCTATATAGAAGTTATTGGCCGCTGTGGAACTCGTAAATATATAAATAAAGGTAATAATTTATCTCAAAATATGTACATCTATATTGGCATCGTTTGGCATAGCTTTGTTTTAAAAAAAAACGCTTTTAGATTCAGTTTTTGGAAAAAACTGTTTTTTTAAAAAACTGACAGGTGTTTGGTAAACTGTTTATAAAACAGTTGTTGCTGGTAACAAAAGCTGATTTTGCGTTTGGTAAAATAAATATATTATAGTAAAAAGACTAAAATAGACATAAAATAAATATTTAACAGTGCTATGGATAATCACGTGAGGATATTAAAGTAATTTTATATCAAATACAAAAACGCTTTTTCTAAAAGCTAAGATTCGTAGCTTTTGTGACTCATGTACAATTTTTAAAATCGCTTTTGAAATTTTTACTAAAAACTGCTTTACCAAACAGTAATATTGCAGTTTGGTTTTTGCTAACAGCAAAAACAGGCTTAAAAAAGCTGTGTCAAACACGCCCATTATATATATATTATATATATATATATATATATATATATATATATATATATATATGTGATACCTAGGATAGCCCAGTGGTAATTCCACAACACCTCCTGTGTGGAGGTCGTGAGTTCAATCTTCAAAAAAATATATATATATGCAAAATAAGCTATTGGGGTTCTCAAAAACTCTGGTGGATTTCGCTTAAAAAGATTACAAAGATTCTCACTTTGCATTAACCCCATAAAAATAGTCAACATGTAACGGTTCAGTGCACGCTTGTTCTAGTATTTTGACCAATATCTACCTGCTGTTTAAATTGGGAAATTACCCACCTAGTTCTCTTTATTTATCTACAAGAAAAAACAAAAACAAAAAAGAAGTACTAAGTTTAATACCTTGCCTAGGGCTCATAAACATGCATGGATATTGGAAGCCGTTTAATAATAATGATAGTGATGATACAGGCTACTATTATAATGTTAAAGCAAAACTCAACCCATACTCATTTGTCTCGATGAGTGAATCCAAAGATTAATAGATGGATTTGAGACACAAAAATTGAGGTTATTTGACTAGGAAGCCCTGTAATAATGCTGAGGTGATTACTGAGAAGCCCTTGTAAACAAAAAGTTAGCTATACTATCCTTAACTGAATGATTATTTGAATGACATCTTGATCTCAAAACCAACATATTTTCTTAAGCCGATGATCTGTAAACTATTGATTTTCTGGTATTTAGTCCTCATTCATATAAATATGAAATCTATCCTTAAGCAAGATAAAACATATTTGTTAGCTTAAGTAATTTATCAATTTTATAGAGAAGAAACTATTTAAATTATATTATAAATTAAAGTTACTAATTAATTTTTAAAATTATAAATAAGTTATTTAAGTTTGTAAATATATTTTCCTGTTTAGTTAAATTTGTAAAAAAATTGATTACCAGTTTGCATAAAAAATAAAAAACTAATTTATAGACCAAATTATCAATGCTAATATGCTTGATTCTCCATTTTTACGATAGACTTTGGAAACACCTAAAATAACAACATGATTGAGCCAATTACTCTCATTATTCTATAAATAAATAGGATAGTGATTTTTTTTTTTTTTTTTACTATTTTTTTACCTTTGCATATATAATGTACAATTGATTTTATTGAACATTTAAACACAAATTACAAAAAAAAAATTCCTACAAATTTAGTAAAGCTATTTTCCGAAGATTGAACTCACCCCTTCGCACAAAAATAGACCTAAGGAAATTGGGAAATGATTTTTGTCTCGATTCACGAGTGGGAACGATCCACTCACGTGTTGACACGTGGCAACGAACTGCCACGTGTCAACACGTGAGTGGATCGTTCCCACTCGTGAATCGAGACAAATAGCTTTACTCAAGGAAATTTAGTATCACCCATAACAAGTCCTTGAGGTTGAGGATAATAAAATATTCATATTATCTTATTCCATGAAAACTTTAAGGTTACAGGTCATTCAACAATTTATCATTACGAGGAAAAAAATATAAAAAAAAAAAAAATTGGCACACCCGATAATAGCTTGGCACATCATTCTTTTATCAAATGATTACCGAGGAAAAGAGAGCAAGATCATTTTATCTCAGAACAATTATAGCCAATTTCTTTCCATAAGCATTTGCTCCCAAAACGATTACTAAAGTAATGTGGCTCGAACTCACTACTTCCACCACATTCATGTAACACAACTAAGGTCAAACGACCGTAACAAATGAAGTATAAAGTGAGCGGATAATTTTAAACTTGTCATGTCAACCAACGACGACGCATATAATGATGATATTAAATTCATAATCACAAAGTTAGGAAAAAAAAATCGCAGTAGTAGTCCTTGAACTTTTTATAAGTGTGCTATTTTAGTCCCTATTTTTTAGAGCGTTTTGATTCCTAATTCATCAATTTTGTAGCATTTTCAGTCATTTGTGCAAAGTGTGTGTGAAATTCAATACTTAAAACGTATTTACAAACTAAAATATCTTTTTAATATTATAAAAGAAACTAAAAACACTAAATCAAAGTTAAACAATATTAGATAATTATTTATTAGAGCCCTGTTTTATTTTTTATTTCAAGAATATAATTTAAATTACAAACAAGTTATTTTAGTTTGTCTATGCAAGCTGTTTATGTGTTGAATTTAATTCAAAATTATGATTTTTATTTTTTTTTCCTAAAAAGACAAAAAAAATGCTAGTATCAATAGCTATGAACCAAAATGCTCCTAAAAAGGTTAAAAAACCAAAATAGCACAATCATAAAAGTTCGAGGACTACTTGCGCAAAAAAAAAAAAAATCACAAATTATAACAATGAACAGAATTCTACAATATATGTTAGTTAGGCCTTATGTTTGCAGCTTTAATGATATTGACCAATCTTTCTTGCATTATATTTAAGACTTTAAAATGGGATTGAAAAGCTTACCAAATAAGAATGCTTATTCACATCATTGTACAACAATTTCATTGACATCTAGATCTACTAAGCTCTCTTTCCCAAAGAGTGTGAATCCCACAGTCGCCTGAAACACACACAAAAGAAGGCCAAGATTGGGTCTTTAAGATTCTCTCTTTATGTGAAATGATGTGTTAAGAAAGAGGAAAAAAATCAAGAAAGACAAAGTTGCAATTCTAAGAGGATGTTAAAAGACTCGATTTATTCATCTTCCAAATCAAGGTTCCTCATAATAGCTGAATGTAATTTTTGGGATATTTGATTGAATTTATTTTTTAGGCCCTTTTTTGGGATATCTGTAAATATATATGTATATAATTTTTGGGATAAATGTGTGTACACTATTGTTTACTGAAGAATTAACTTAACAAGAAAAACAAACAGTCATTACTAAAATAACCACAAGCGAACACTTAGAGAAAGGTGCCAAAAATCAGAATGATTATGACAGGATATAGTGTATAAGGGATGTTACAATAATACAGTTAACATATGGTACTATCATAAGTTGTATACTTGTTTTAGACATTAATTAGGAAAGAATTACATTAGAAATTTATTGGATCAACTTGTCAAATATTCCTGAGAGAGTTGTGGAGAGCCACGGGTCTCTCGAATTACCCAGAGATTCGATCAATACTACCAAATTCATGACAATTTCTCAATATTTTACACAGAGATTATACTTGGTTATAAAATTTAGTTTTGTATAACTTCACAATAAAAAAAAGGTTCAAATTTATATATAAAAAAAGGGGAATCAATTGCAACATCTCTACAATTGTCATAAATGACCATACCACATTAAAATATAAACAGGTCAAAGTAATTAAAAGTCGACACATTTCGAACTGGTTCTCACATTCACACTTTAATCTAATTTTTATTAGACGTACCTTTTTTGTTCTCCGATTAACCTTCTTAACAGTTCCTTTGAATTCAGCGAAATCCCCCGATACAACTCGAACAGTAGAGCCCGGGACAGGCTTTCCACTTTTCTTCACGGCCGTGTCAGAAGGTTTCCGAGATTTTGATTTCGGTTTAGAATCTGTCGCTGATCCCGATGCAGTGTCTGCACTCGAATCGGGCTCTTCACTTTGCTCTTTTTGCTGTTCTTCCTCGAATTCCTTATCATGTTTCTCTTGCGCTTCTTTTGCTTCTTTGAACATCGCTTCTATGTCAAGCTCATCTACTGGTCTAGGCCTGTTGATTTGTCTTTTTCTGCACAAAATGAAAATAGAATATGAATAGCAGAAAATAAAAACCCAAGAGCATGTTCAATGTAATTACCATTTTTAATGCCAGATTAGATAATAAGAGAAGCATTTTTTTTTCAGTGTTCTGTACTATATTTCCAAAAACATCCACACATACAGGTTTTTAAAAGTGAAACGGTAAAACCCGCATTCTAAATGAAACTGCAGATAGTAAAAAAAAAATGGAAAGTAATTTGTTATGCCATTAAAATTTTTTGGTTCTTACCTTTTCATAATTTTTGGTTCAAGCTAAACTGTGTAATGATACGAAAGACGCGGAACTGCGTTTTAGTTCGATCAAATCTAAAAGTAGAGACTAAAGACGACAAGGAAGATTATATATATATATATATATATATATATATATATATATATATATATATATATATATAACTTACGTATTGCCAACCATGGAACCAACAAAGCCTCCGACCCCGTCCAGCTCTACGACAAAGTCGTGAATCTCCTTGTTCAATACACATCTCAAGAAGACACAGCCTGGGAACAGAGGTTTCGGTTTGACCGAGATGGTTCCGTTCTTTAGCTTTCTCTTAACCTTGACAGACGGAGCGTACACCTGAAAAAAAAAAGTAATAAATATGGTGAGAATGGAAAGTAAATAAACGGTGCTAAAATACATTTATTAACACGGAATTTACAGAAGAGATTGATCATCCGTCTCGTATGAAGATCAAGTATTTATTACAGCTTGAGCTAAAGTTTAGGGCTCGTTTAATAAACGAACCGAGTATGAGCTCTTAGATGCTTCGGCTCAAAGAACCCGTGAATAAACTCGTTTAGGAGCTCGTGAACATGCTCTTTAATGAATTTTCAAGCAATCTCGTTTAAAAGCTCGTATGACGGTGTATTTAATAAAAAAAAAAAATATATTAAACAAAATATACTATAAGACTAAAAGAGAAAGTTGAGGATAGTCCAAAGCAAAATACAATCTAAATGACAGCAGATCAATCTTGAGTGAGGTCAGCCATAAAGATGGCCGAAGAGCTATGGAATGATTAATCGTGTCCCAGAGTTCTATAGAGAGCTTAGTAAGACGACGGAGTTCTATAGATTTTACTCTCTGAGAGAAAAAGGAAAAAAAAAAAGAAAAAAGAGGTGAAAGCTGTCAGGATTTATCCCCAAATCCCGACCTAATTAGAAAACGAAATAATACGCAAAGAACAAATAATACACATATTTATACTGGTTAACTTTCAATTCAAAAGCTACATCTACAACACTGCAGATTCTCACTAAACCCAAAATCAGGGAGAAGGGTGTTTACAACTCTCTTGCGCTCTACAAATATAATCAGCGCACAATGTATAAATAGGGAAACGCTAGGACTAACAGACAAACCTGAAATTCCAAAAATACTCTCAACCAACAGGTCAAATCATCGTCGTAAGTTCTTCAGTTGTCAAGTCTATCAATTAGGCTCCACATCTCAACAATAGCGGGTTTCATGAGCTGCTGAGCAGAGGCATCAACAACTGCTTTGGCATCGATTTTAGCCGGGAAAAAAAAATCTTTGGGCTCAGACAGCAAAGCCTTGTGATCTTCAACTCCTTTCCAAATGGAGACGAGCTCGGAGTGAAATTACAGGACAAGTTGAGGTCCCAAGAAGCTTCAATGGATGAAGAATCGGAAAAATCGCAAAAGAGCTAACTGGGCAGCAAAAAAAAAAGAAAAAAAAAAGAAAAGAAAAGGAAGATCTGATCTCCAAGGGTCTTGCCAAAGTCTTAACAGATTCCTGATTCCACGGGCCGTGGAAAGAGCTTTCGACCGTGGTTCCCGGGTCCCACCCACTTTCGTCGAGACCATGAATCACTACAATCACTTTATGCCACAAGGCATTTTTTTTCTTCTTAAAAAACAATCCACGATTCTTAAAATAAGCAGAAACGGAAGATAACAGGTCTTAGATGCCGATAAAGAGTACTTGTTACAAGCTTCAAGGCCGAAGGCGATATTGATAAATTTGTCAATTGCTCTAGCTAGAGTCTCCGAAAAACAAGAGTATCGACAAAAACAAATAAATAAATTGACCTCCCACGTCGAAAGGAAGACAAAAACTCCAACCTAATGCGAGCACGAATGTTCTAAACGAAAAAAGAGTGGAGCTTGAACTTGATTATTTGATCTACTATGAGGTTCTAGCTCAAACTTAATATTTATATACTGAAATGAGCTTAAGCTCGAACTCAATAATAATGATAATAATAAAAAAAAAAAAACACACACACACACACACAACTATTTCCTCAATTCCAAAATGTAGTTTCAATTTTCAACCTCCAAGACCTACGTAACACTCGAGACACAAAACAATTATGTTCTCTGTACTGCAATCATCACTCACACACATCAGAACACCGAAAATTGAAACCCTAAAGAAAAGGATTACCTTGAAAGGAAGTTGAGGGTGGTTTCTGGCGAGCAAGCGAGCGATGAGATCGGCGGTCACGTGGCCTCTGGTCCTGGCCACGCGTACGGCCCACCACTGAGGTCCGTCGTCGGCGAGGTTGTCAAGGTTAAGCTCCGCCGTCCACGTGGCGAACCGCTTCTTCGGCTTCTTCAGAAGCTTCATCTCCACCTCTTCCCTCCAGTTCTTCCCCATCTTGCTCTCCCTCCGCTCGTTCCTCAGCTTCCTTCTCTCCCGCGCGCTAAGCTCGCCGGGATTCTCGCCGGAGATGGACGGCGACGGGACTCTCTCGGCGGGCGTTGCGCTGGCGCGGAGGTTTGGCGGCTGAGGATTGGTTCGGAGATGGTTACAAGGGTTGGGACTCCATAGCAGAAGCCCATGAGCCATCTTGGATTAGTCTCGTAGTTGATAACTTTTTTTTCTTTCACATTTCTGTTTATTTTGATCTTTTTTTTTTTTTTTTTAAGATTTTTATTTGGTGGTTTGTGAATTCAAATAGGTAAGCTATTTTCACTTTGAAATATTTGATTTTATTCATTTTTTGGGTGTTTAAGCTGTAGAATCAATTAAGAATAATAAATTTACAAAGCCTCAGAAGTTCGTACAAACAACTAATGACTCAAGTTCTTTTTTCTTTTTTTTTTTTTTTTTTTTTTTTTTTTTTTTTTTAACGATATCAATTGGGGGAATAAATTTATAAGATTTGTAGCCAATCTTACATTATCTTTCCAATTTTTTTTTTTAATATTATAGGAGAGTCAAAATTATAGAAATTTATACTCCAATTCGGAATGGTTGCTTTTCTTTGTCGATTTGAAACCATAGATATCGATTAAACACCCAACCAACTTGATATTTCTAGAAATTCATGGAATAAACAACGCATTTCGATTAAACTAATGAGAGCTATATGATATTTTCCCAAAATTTTTCATTTTATTAAGAAAATAGTCCATCAGCTCGAAGTAAATTAAATTAACCGTTTTAGTTCATTTAATTTACTTCGCGATGATGGACTATTTTCTTAATTAAATGAAATTTTGGTTATAATAAATAAGTTGGGGGATTATTATTGCTCTAAGAGTATCTCCAATGGTAAAAACTTCAAAACTCGAAAACTCTATATTTGGTGTAATTTTTACACCAAATCTTTAAACATTATTATAATCTAATTAATTTAGAATCCTTAATTTAAAGTGCATATTTTGAATAATTCAAATTCAATCCATATTTATTTTAAATGTTTGAAGTTTTGTTTATAATCCAAATTAATTTATTCAAGACCACTTAAATTAAGTCAATAATTAAAAAATGTTTATAGATATCAAATCAAATCAATCCGATAATTAATAATAATAATTTAGAGTTTTCTAACGAACTAGGCCTACACAAACTTATGGATTTCAATATGTTATACATTTCCGTTTTTTTTTATCAAATTAGCCATTTTAATGACATGGCACTAATTAGTTTAAGATGAAATCTCCTTTTTAACCTTTTCCATATTACATTTTATCTAATAATCAATATGTGCGTGGATTTATTTTGTTTATTTGAGACACGGTAATTGAAAAGCTTATTTTTTTAGGAATCGATTCCGACTAATACTCACACGATTCAAATCGGCGTTACATGATATATTTTGAACTACAAACGGTTTTTCAGAGTTAGGTGCATTAACGTTTGATTTTCAGCCAAAAAATTCACGTTTAACATAATTAATAGATATACACCGACTTTATTGGATTTTTTTTAAGAATCATTTATAAATTTGCTTCACACATTCATAGAGACAGTTTACATTTTGAGATAGTTTACAAATCATGGACTTACCATTTATTATCTATATATTACCATTTATTATCGCTATATTACCATTTATTATCATTAAAAGAGTTAACAACATTATATTACCATTTATTACGCAATACCATATTTCAATTACATTTTTAGTATATATAAATGCCGTGTATTATCATTATATTACCATTTATTATCATGTATTTTTGTATTTTTTTTTACAGTTTCAGTTTCAAGGTCGTAAGAAAAAAAAATTCAATATTTGAACAGTTCTTATTGGAAAACCAGGGAAAACTAGCTTTCATAATCCACTTCCAATACAAGATTTCATAATCTCCTTTTTTCGAACGCTTTGTCTTTTTGTTCATCAAGCTATTGTTTTTGGCTTTTTGCGATTTTTTTAGAGCTTGGTTTATTTTTCTGTGATTTTTTTTTTTAAAGAATGGGTTTGACGTTTGGTTTTCATTTTTTAAATGTTGTAAGTGGTTGCGTGTATGCTTAAATTTTTTCCTCATCAATCGCTGCCTTAGTTATTGTAATTTATTTCGTTTTTTAATTATTTTTCCTCATATATTTGTGTCATTGGGCAAGAATGATAGTAGAGTCTTTAAACATTAGATAATAAATTGAAGTGACTAATAACAAAAAATTATCCAAACTGTGGCTATATTACAACTTCAAGTTTGTAAATGGCTAGATATCTACTCTGCCCAATAATTTATAGATATCAAATTCATTAAGTCAATAATTAAAAGATACTACTACGAAAACTATTTCTACAAAAGTCTTGACATTACAAGAAAATACTAAATACAAAGATAAAAAAAGATAAAAAAAGACAAAAAACGTAAATGATTGATCATTTGTGGAATGAGTATATGAAATATAAATTAATTTTGTCATTTTCATATATATGTTTTTTTATTGTGTATTATTCATTTCCTAAAAAATGTTATATTATCTATTGAAATTTATTAATTTTTACTTTATTAATTATTTTTTATTTTTAAATATATATTATTGATTTAAACTATATTGTACACATAATTGATCAATAAAATAAAATTACATTTTTATATATCTAAGTAAACATTACAAATAACTAATAAAATGAAGATACTTAATCTAAAAGCATTTAGATTAAAAAGGCTAATCCAAAATTATATTAATTAGAATATTTTTTTTATTGTAAGATATAGTTTAATAACATCATAGTAGCAACACAAAGATTTGGTATGTGCATTAGATTAGATAAGCGGATGTAGAATTACAACAATGTTTATAGACTCTATACTCTATTTAGTTTTCCATTAAAGATATCAGTCAATACAAATGGGCCCACATTGAGACTATTCCGAAGTTTTTAAGTAACCGCTAAAACATAAATTTACAATCCAAGACATTACTAAATTTCAAAACTTGGCGCCACTTTTCCCACTCTTTTTTACAATGCTTAATATTATAAAACTCATTCCCTCCCTAATTTCCCCGCTATTCTTCTTTCTCTATTTCTTTTCCGCTTTCAGATCTCACTTCCGAATCCATTTCTTCTTCTTCTTCATCAAAGAATACTATTCCTCTTACGCTCTGAAGCCAAATTCCTCAATCCCCTCTCAAGCCCTAAAACGAAAACGGCTTCTCGTTTTCATCTCCAATGGTAAGGCAAGCGAGCCGAGCTAGCAACAATGGCGGCAAGGGATCGCCGAGCTTTGGGAAAGGCGACGTGACTCCGACGCAGGTCGCGTTCATCGTCGATCAGTATCTCCTCGACAAAAGCTTCAACGAGACTCACTCCGCTTTCAGAACCGAAGCCTCTTCTTTTCTCGGCAAAGCCGTTCTCAACGATGTGAGTGGATTGAATTAAATTGAAGAGTTTTTTTTTTTTTTTTAATTTTTTTTAAGTTTATTTTTAGGGGCGATCGATTTTTAGGGAGATTTAATGAGCAATTCGTGATGTAAAAGCAAGAGATTTATTATTTTTCACAGGCTCCGCGAGGGTTGCTGAGCCTAGAAGCGATCTTGAACGAGTACATATCTCTGAAAGCGCAGAAAGTTATGGTGGATCACGAGAGAGTCCGTCTAGATCAAGAGAAATGCAGAGTCCAGAATCTGTTGCAGGGAATGCAAAACGCCATGAACGCTTACAATGGAAGCTCTTCTTCTTCAGCGCCTTCGATGGTCCCAGTCATTGAACCGAAAACCACAGCCACGGCTCTTCCTCCGACACAGTCTCTTCGTAGTTCTCCTTCAGGTACAGCACATTTTTTTTTCTCTGCTCAGAACATGCTATGCTTTTTCAGGTGTCCGATTTTCTGACTTTTTGAGTCATTTTTTTTTTCAGGCATGGTCACCAATAAAACTCCGATGGGTCATCCGGTATCAACGCCTTCGAGTGTGAACACACAGCTTGTAAAGTCTTCATCTTCAGTGACAGTCTATCCACCGGCAACGAACAAGAGAAAGGGTTTGGCATCGCTCTCAGAGGCTCCTCAATTAGCCAAGAGATCCCGAGGAAAATCGACCACGAAGAGAGTTTTGGCGAAAGGTAGATCACCTATCCCTCTAGGAAACGACAAATTGTACAAACTAATAAACTAATTGATTAGCTAGATAGCCAAAGTTTCAAAATTTTAACGAAATAGTTGAAATTACCTTTCAATATTTTTTTTGACAGTGTCATTAAATTTGGACTGTTTATTTAAGCAATTTGTCACTTTAAAAAAAATTTAATCTCGTGGTACTTGCACACATTGTTTAGGAAATACGATGGTTTGCTTTGTTCTCTCGTGTTGCGAATCTCATGAGTATTTATTTATTTGTTTTCAGGCGATTCTCACAAAGCTTCTCAGCCATCCTCGGCAGCGAAACCATCACCGAAGGAGATCAACGCTCTTCCTTCGGTGGCCAAGTGTCTCTTCAACCAGTCGGTCCCACCAACGACGCCTCCTAGGCAAAACTCTTCCCAGGGCGAGAAGTCGATATCTCCGCTCGAGTTCTCCTCGGCCAACAATGGAACCCCCGAGAACGAGAACGGGTTCACCACGACCCGGTGCACCGTGATCTCGTCCAAACGGGTCACAGTGAGCCCTTTCAAACAGATGGCTTATTCCATGGAGAGGAACCACTGCTTCACGACCACTTCTTCGCCGGTCAAGAGGCAGGCCAGTAGTGTCAAGCGGGACCACGTCAAAGGGAGGCTCGATTTCGACGGCTCGGATGCGTCCATCAACTTGGACTCCTACAATCCGACGGTGGCGAGCGATCAAGATCACGATCACGTTTCGGCTTCCGAGTCGGATAAGGACGTTGACCTCTTCGACATTGATCTCCCGAGTCTTGATGTCATCGGGTCGGATTTCTCGTTCACCGATATGTTGCGTGATTTCGATTTGGAGTGCGAAGAGATGGGATATTCTTGCCAAGGAACTTTGGACGCTTCCTCGGATGATGCTTTGGGGTAATTCTTTATTTAATTAAGTTTATTTATTTTCTTTTTCTTTTTCTAATTGGATTATCTTGGCTGGTATTGATTTAAATTCGGAATCTTATAGGTCGTCCCCGGAATCAACGGAAGGTAATTTAGAAGCCGAACAGCTTGTGGAGGAATACTCATCCACAGTGACTGAAGTACTGTCACAAAAAGACATCACTCAACAAGGTAGTCAGTCAGAAATAACTCTTTTTAGACCGTTCAATTCTCTAGTGAGTCCAAAACAAGTTTATTAAAATGGGATTTTCATTGCATCAGGCCAAGATTCTATGACCGCAGTGCAATCTGTAACAAGATGTATCAAGATCATCAGCCCTGGTAATTATTCACCACCATTCACATGTTTTTTTTTTTTTTTTTTTAAATATTTTTTCACGGTTCTTTTTGTCATTGGCAAAGACTTGAATAACATATTTCTCTCTCTGCTTTGTTTGGATTTGCAGTTAAAAATCACAGAAGCCCGGCTCAGAATTGCTCTCCTACAAGCTGATCTGATCTCTTCTTGGAATGACTTTTATTTAGGATGACCACATTAACAAGATATGTATATTATGCGTACTGTTCCAATCATTAAACTTGCTTACTTGAATCTAATGAATGAAATGAATGATTTTACACCTGTTCAATATCAGTTTACGTTGCTCTAAAACAATACAAAATCGAAAAACTTCACTTCAAGTTTATATCAAGCCAAGTACTCCTGAAGCTTGTCTATTTCATCCGGGCTTCCGATGAAAATCGGCGTCCGTTGGTGTACCTGCCGAGAAACCCAAACAAAACATCTCTTCTCAAATCCGAAAAACAAATCGATTAGTTTGGAAACAAAAACCCGGGTTTTAACAAATACCTTATCCGGTGTGATCTCGAGTATTCTCCGCCGACCGTCCGTGGCTTTCCCACCAGCTTGCTCCACCAAATAGCTCATCGGCGCACACTCGTACAAGAGCCTCAGATTCCCGTTCGGGTTGTTTGCGTTATTGGGATTCCCGTAGATTCCTCCGCGGAGTAGCATCCGGTGGATTTCGCCGACCAGACAGCCCACGTAACGGCCCGAGTAGGGCTTCCCGTCCGGGCCCGCCCGCTTCAGGTGGTCGATGTAGCTTTTGAGCTTATCGTCCCATAGGTCGTAGTTTCCCTCGTTGAAGGAGTAGATTTTCCCGGTCTTTGGGATTTGAATGTTCTCGTGGGTCAGAATGAACTCGCCGTAAGTTGGGTCCAACGTGAAGGCGAACACGCCGTCGCCGATGGAGAGCGTGAACACCACCGAGCTCGAGTACAGGCAATAACCCGCCGCCAGCAAGTTGCTGCCAGGCTGGCACGCGCTGACCACGCATCTCTCGGCCGCTTGGTCCAGCTATGGGAGAAAATAAACAATATTAGAAAGGAAAGAAAAGTGAATGACAAAGACTATTTTCTTTATAGGGCTATATGTTACTATTTTCATTGTCGATTGATTTTAAGATGAAATCTCGTGATACTGGACATGACATAAGAGTTTTCAGAGCTCAAACGAACAACGATCCAAAATAATGAGGTCCGGTCCAAGATGAGTGAGCTCAAGAGAACCGGAATGTCAAGAATATAGTAAATGTTGGTGACCCAAAAAAGCCTGCGGTGCGACAAATCAGATTTTTTCGCAGCTTAGTATTGGGTATCGGGATTGGGCCAGTGTTGAACCTTTCATATTTTTCGGATTTTTGCATAGGGTTGACTTATCTCATTTTGTGGCGTTTTAACTGGTTTGGTCCGGTCTGGTTTTTTCTCTTGTTTGGTCAGGTCCGATTTAATTTTTAAAAACCGTTAGACTGGTCCGATTTAGTTTTTCGACCGGTTTTAGACCGGACCAGACCGTGCACACCACTGACATTTGTAACGAAGTTTTGTAACCTATTTTTCGACATAGTAAAATTTCTCTCCTCTACCCATGAGTTTTATTTTTTTCCTTTCCGATTTGGGTTTTCCACATTAAATCTCCGTGTTCATCTTTATCTTATCTCAATTCCTTTTGTCATCGAGTTTTAACATATACAATACAAGTCAAAGTTCACTCATTGGAAGTCACTTTAGAAGTCACTGCTTTCACTTCACCGTGATTGGTTTTGAGATGAAATATGAGACAAAAAAATTGAAGATGTGGGTGAGATGACATAATACCGTGATATCATCGTCGTAGTCGACGAGGCATTGTTTGTCGGGGCCGTAAATGCCAAAGATAGAGCCGGTGGTTAATGCAGTGTCGATGTTGGCGGAGCCGTCAATGGGGTCGAAAACGACAATGTAGTTCCCCGAAAACGTCTCTTCCACCGCCACCGGCACATCTTCTTCCTCTGACGCTATAATCCCCGTCCGCCCACTCGACCTCAGGCAGCTGCAAAACAACTGCAAATTACCGAAAAACCAGAGAAACCTTCATCTACGGATAGTCCTATCCAAAATTGAGAAACTTCAAAACATTAACTAGTTTTCTAAAGGAGCATTGTAGCCTTAACTTGTCAAGGTTCCGAATTTTTTACATCATCATGGCAAAACTAAAAAGAAAAATGTAACGGAATCTGATGTGGCAAAGTTAATTTATGTTATATTTTGGATATTTGTATACCATTAATTTTTGTTAATGACTACTTTGCAAAATTAATCTAACGTTGGCCATTTATCAAAATTTAAGTTTGTTCGTGGCTAATTAGCTACAAAACCCAACAAAAAAAAAACTTATGACATTTAAATCTTAATATATATTTTACTATCTTATAACATGGCAATATATATATATATATATATATATATATATATATATATATAAGTTTATTATAAGTTTCTGATGCGAATAAATGTCTGAATTGATGATCAAACTCAAAATGGGAGAAGAAGTGATCAAAGCCAAGCTTTCAAATTTGTCAGATCATTATGCAAAAAAAAGGAGAAAAAGAAAAGAAGAAACATTTACCACGTTGAAACCTTAATGTTTAATGTATAATTACCCTAACCGCTTTGCCAAAATGTCACTCAATATAGCTATTTTGTGATATTATACAGTTATACTAGTGTCTGCTGACGTGGCAGGTTAAGAGTGTCTGATTGGTTATTTGTTAGTAATAGCTTTTTATTAGTGTTAATAATTGTATTAATAATACGGTTAAATCAGTTAATCCTTTAGCTTTCCTTTTGTTAATATACATTACATATACACCTCACTCGAGTCGAGTAATAGATAAGTTCAGAGACTCTATCCAAACATTTTTCTCCTTCTACTTTTGCTCTTCATTTTATCAATCATGTCAATTTCATTTTAAATTTCGAACAATTAGTTTGATGTGCGAATGTAATGGACTAGCTAGGTCAATGAACGACAGAGTCAAATCGGGAGAGAAGAAGAACAAGAAGAGACCTCATTGGAGATGACGTCAAGCTTCTTCTGATCTTCGCCCTGGATGTTGATGGTGCCATAACCTCCGGTGAGATTCGTGATGCTGGATCGCTGGAGCAGAGCGGCGATTTGCTTGGCGGCCAAGGAAATGCTCGAGAGAACTATGGCCAGCTCCGAGTCGATCTCTCCGATCTGCTCCTTCTTCAGCAGCCACGTCGTCAGGTTTCGGACCTCCCTGAACCCTGCCTTTCCTCCGTCATCTCCGGCGGATTTCGCCGCCCTCAGCTCCGCCGTCGACGAGGAGGCCGAGCGGAGACGGACGACGCCGGGGCCGGGGACGGAGAGAGTGCTCCGGCGGCGGAGGGGAATGAGCGGAGAGGAAGAGAAGAAGAGGTGCGAAGAAGAAGAAGAAGACGGGGATGAGATTGTTCGGAGCATTGTGTTAATATCTGATGACACTTTTTGTGTGACTCTCAGTCGTTTGCTTTTGCTTTGCTTGAAAAACTAACGTTCAAGGGAATACTGATTTTCGCTTCTCTGTGTGGGCCAGTGTTTGTTGTAGTTTATTTTTTGGATTTTTGGCGCAAATAGTCCTCAATCGTTTATCATATTGGCGTTTTGGTACCTAAACGTTTTTTTTGAAGTATTTTGGTCCTTAACCTATTGATTTTGTAGCATTTTTATCCTTTTTGAAAAAAATTACAATATTTTTATAAAATTTAAAACTTAATCAATTTAAAACATATTTACAAACTAAAATAACTTTTTTATAATTTTAAAAAGTATAAAAAAGTAACATAATGCTTTAAAAATCTAATATTGTATATTTTTTAGTGCTTTTAAAATCAAAATATGATTTAATATATTTATTTTGTAAAATTAACAATGTATTTTAGTATGTAAACATGTTTTAAGTTTATATGGTATATAATTTCATAACATAAATTATATATTTTTTTTAAAAGGACCACAATGCTATAAAATCAATAGGTTAGGTACCAAAATACTTCAAAAAATAATTTAGGGACTATAATATCACTATAAAAAAATTAGGGACTATTTAAGCCAAACATCCTATTTTTTTTTAGCGAATAGTCATTTTCCTTACGTGTCAATTTTGTCTGATTTTTTAATCAAAATTAAAAAAAGAAATATGATTAGTTTTATTTCTTATTAATTACAATTATATTTAAATGCCAACTCAAATGTCGTTTAAATTAACTTCAATTTACAATAAAATCAAAATTTGATCAATTTATATACAATTGATGTTATTATTATTATTATTTTTTCATTTATGTGCTGATAAAAAGGCGTAAATTTGATCCAAAATACATATAGTTTGTGGACTAGTTCAACAGTGTTTTTTTTAGGGGAAAAGTGAATAAAGTGTTCAACTTGCAATTTAGGAGAAAAATGAAATTTAACTTTAAAAAATTAGAACAATATGAAACTAACTTTGAATCCCTATTTTATATGTCGTCTCTACTGGACGTGTGTGTTCTCTTTAGAAGTATGCTGAGTTTCACTCTGGTTTCTATTTTATAATCTATCAAAGCCATTGCATTGCAGTTCTCTAATAACCAAAGATGAACTTTTTTTTGGGCCTATTTAAGAGCGGTATTACAAGGTAGTATGGAAAAAAATGGACAGGGATACACAAATTTATTCATTCTAATTCACTGCATTTCTGGGAAAGAATATGCATGCAACACATAATGACATAAACAAAACAAAATTATTTTCTTTGCTTCTTCTTTTTTTTATTTATTTTTTTTTATTTTTTATTTTAAATCAAGCCAAGTACTTCTCCAATTTCTCAACCTCTTCCGTGCTTCCGATAAAGAGCGGAATTCGCTGATGAATCTGCCGAAAAAAAAATCATTAGTACTTAAATCAAAATCACCAAACAATAAAATGTACACAAAACAAAAGCTCAAGAAAGAAGGTTGAAAGTAAATACTATTTATTTGAACTTACTTCAGTGGGTTGAATATCAAGCACTCTATGTTCCCCGTCGGAACCTTTTCCACCGGCTTGTTCAACGATGAAGCTCATCGGCGCACACTCATACAATAGCCTAAGCTTCCCATTCTTGCTCTTTTGGTCCCTCGGGTACCCGTAGATCCCACCGTACAAAAGTGTTCGATGAAAGTCCCCGACCAAGCTCCCTATGTAGCGGGCCGAGTAGGGCTTCCCACTCGGCCCCGGGTCCTTGAGGTCGTCGATGTACTTCTTCAGCTTGTCGTCCCACATTTGGTAATTTCCCTCGTTGAACGAGTAGATCTTCCCCGATTTCGGTATCTGGACGTTTTCCTGCGTCAGCACAAATTCTCCGTACATGGGGTCCAGCGAAAACGTGAACACCCCTTTCCCGATGGTGAGGACGAATATCACGGAGCTCGAGTACATGCAATAGCCGGCCGCGAGCAAGTTGTTCCCCGGCTGGCAAACGTTCACAATGCACCTCTCTGCTGACGATCCGAGCTGTATTGCCACGTGTAAGAAATCACAACGGCGTGACAAGTAATCATTAGATATGAATAATCATTAAATTATGTCCAATCACTATTTTTTATTATCAAGTATCACATGCCAATTGACACTGAGATGGGATGAGTAATTCATGACCTTATAAATACTCCCTAGATATCATCAAAATTATGTCAGAGAGAGAGAGAGAGAGAGAGAGAGAGAGAGAGAGAGAGAGAGAGAGAGAGAGAGAGAGAGAGAGAGGACTTGCCGTGGGATCATCGCCGATGTCAGCGAGGCACTCGTCGTTGGGGCTGTAAATCCCGAAAATGGAGCCGGTGGAGACGGCAGCGTCGATGTTTGAGGAACCGTCGAGCGGGTCAAAGACGACTATGTAGTTCCCGGAGTAACTCTCTTCCACCGCCACTGGCACGTCCTCTTCCTCCGACGCTATGATTCCCGTTCTCCCACTCGATCTCAAGCAATTTGAGAAAACCTGTTCATAGAATAACCACACACTCTCAACCTTGAAACCGCACACTTTTCTTTAGCATTATTGTAACTCAACACAAACACATTTCACACCGCCGATTGATCAGTCATCTCTATCTTTTATATATTTTCTACGGTGATTTTTTTAGCCTTCTTGCTTGGAAATATAGTTACCATGGTTCAATAAAGTCACAATACACCATAAACAGAGCAAACTGCATTACTAAGCAAATTAATGCCGCTCACTCATCTCGGCCATGATTCTATCATTTGACCAAGTGCTCTTTTGAGCCATTGGACTCTGCTATATTAGCATTAAAATCAATTGTAATTATTTCTCTTGTAGCCTGTTGGATTTTTTATTTGTTTTATTTTTTTATCTCTTAATATTTTTCTAACGAGTCCTACGTTTAATAGCTCATGATTATTAATTTCTAAGATAGAAATACTCTTGAATTTCTTCCTAATGATAAGTACTTTTACCCTTAGGAAATTTAACTTTGACATTTCGCCCCCTCCAAATTTAATTTGATTTCTAGCTATCCGCCCCTCACACTTCAATTTATTATTATTATTATCAAAATAAATTACACTGTTGTCCCATCAACTATGACTCGAATAACGATTCATCTCCTGAAATCTGAAATCGTATACGACAGACTTTAAAATCCTACATCTCGTAACAAACTTAATCCTTATATATGTAGCTCCCCGTAAATTACATTGTTCACATTTTCTTTATTTTGTTTTGCATCGAATAATTTCACATTAGTTACCACTAAACTATATGTCTAGCTATGGACGATTGAGATACAATAATACTAGACCTCATTGGAGACGACGTCGAGCTTCTTTTGGTCCTCGCCCTGGATGTTGACGGCGCCCTGGACGCCGGTCAAGTTGGAGATTGGGGCGCGTTGGACGAGTGAGGCGATCTGCTTGCAAGCCATGGAGATGCTCGACATCACTATCGTCAGCTCCGCGTCTATCGTCCCCGCCTGCTCCTGCTTCAGCAGCCACCCCGTCAGCGTCTCTATCTCGTATGCCCCCCTCTTCCTCACCGCCGTCCCCGTCGCCTCTGCCGCCACTGCCGCACACCTCACCGCCCCCGCCCTCCTCCTCGCTGCCCGTGCCCCGCCCATCCGCAGGGCAGCGCTGGAGACGGGGCACCGCGTGGCCGGGGAGTGGCCGACGCGGCGCTGGGACGATGGCGGCGATGACATGAGAGATGTTGCTGCTGATGAGGACGCCATTGCCTTTTTTTTTTCTTCTTCTTTTTTTCGTTCTTTCTCTTTGTTTTGGGGTTGGTTTCGTTGGTTGTGTTTTAATTTGAGTAAGGATTTTTTTTTTTTTTGCTCGATTTGAGTTAAGGATTGTGTTGTGAGGTTGTGCATGCAATGATCTCACTTGATGCGGGTCCCACTTATCTATGTCTTCTCTCGTTGCTTTGCGTATGTTAAAGATATTATTTGTGATGGTTGAGATGACATTTTATTTTATTTCAGAGTAAAATGAAATACATTAATTAAACTATAGTAATTTATTTTAAAAATTAAGTTGATATTTAAAGTGTTGCATATTAACTTAATTTTTTGAAAACTCATAATTACTTCATTGTATATTTCTTAATTTATTGACCATCTACTTTTACATTTTTTTTTAAATAAGGAGATGTAATAACAAATATATAAGGATGACGATGATGGTCTGAGTAGAGTCCTACAAAATCAGACACTATCCACGAAAAAAAATAATTAAATCATACTCATTTATTTTTAATGCGTTTGGATTTAAGTAAACTCTAGAGGGTACAAGGTAACCCATTGATAGTTTTTTACACATTTAATATTAATTTTTTTGAGAAACAAATAAACAATTCTTAAAACAAATATTAATACACCAACAAAATTGCTTAAAATTAAGGATGACTCTGGCTAGCGGGTACACATCAACCCGGAGCACTGTGCACCAAGGTTTTGAATACCGCAAATACCAAGCGGTTTCCGCACGAGAGTTGCATACCGCATGTCCACGGAAGAGTTTTGGAAATATTCTGCAAATGTCTTCACTTTTCACAAATTTCACAAATATCGCAAAATATTATGCAAATATCGCAATTATTTTAGCAAATACCGTGATTATTGTAGCAAATACCGTAGATATCGTAATTATTTTTAGCAAATACCGCATTCATATTCATTTATTTGTTTAGTAATTTTTCGCGATATATCTTCATCAAATACCACGGTATATCACGGGCGGTAAGAAGTAAATCAGTAAAATTGAAATCACGGTATGATAACGGTAAGCGATATTTTCAAATCTTATTGCGCACATGGTGTCTTCCGTGAAAAGGCTCGCATATATTAATACTACTCATATGACAGAGGGTGTCGGGGTGGGGACAACGAGCAAATAAGGGCGATATGTTATAATGGCTACTATAAAGGGAATATCAAAATTGCCTACAAATTCGTGGCGTCGAGATCTTCATAAATAGACTCATTGTGTTTGATGAAAAATTATGTTTAATGCATCATATTTACGTTTCCATTTATGTTTTTGATAATTTCAAAAAATTCCAGTTTTTTCCATATTTAATGTAGTAACGTGATTTTTCTACATCTATGGTATTAAACATGATTTTTCATCAAACACAATGGATCTATTTTTGAAGATCTCGGCGTCACGAATCCGTATGATTTGAAATCACTCAATTTCGAGTTCATATGAGATAGATATGATTTTTTTTTGAAGTTTTTATGTAACAAAAGTGTAGGAAAAAATAGGAAAGAGAAAATGAAGAATTTGTTAATAAATAAGGGCAAATCAGACCTTAATTATTGCCACATAAACCTGTTGGCTATTTCCCTAAAAGTTGTGAAACGTAGGCTAAAAACAAATTTCATAGTTTCATTTTGACTATTTCGCTACAGTGTCCAACAAATATTCTCTTTTATTCATTTATATATCAATTTCTTTTTGAATATTTATGATTCATTTGATTTGTATCATGATTAAACTTGTTGTATGTCAATAATAATACATAAAAATATATTAATTAATATTAGATTGATAAAATAAAATAAAATAGATCTGAAATATTGTAAAATATATAGAACAAAAATACAATTAATAACAAAGTCTTAACACCATTTAAGTATTGGTAAATAGTACCATCTCTCAAATTTAAGACCAAACTTAATGGGATAGTATTCATCCCACCATAATTTTCATCAATGTGGTGTTAAAGTTGGGTTGAACTGAGCAAACTCCAACATCATTTCTCTAAATCGCAAGCCAATTTTGGTGTGGTTTACAGATGGTTTAAGGGGTCTTAAGCTCCCTAAATTAAATTCTATACACCAATAAAACTCACAGTATTGAAAATCGTAAGAAAATCAGAGACTTTTCTTTAATCAACCAACAGGAGCCAGATGATTCGGCAATAATTATACAAGTGGGGATCCAATATTAATTGATGGTGATCCAATGCTTTTTGCTTTCATCAAAAATATATTAGACTAAATCGACCCTCGTAATTAATTCCCTATATTCATATACCAAAATAGTCTTCTCATAACCGCGTCAACATTATGTAGGAGTAGAACTACATACAGGTACGTGATTAAAATTCATCATTGTTATATGGTGATTCAGATTTTGACATCAACAATCATTATAAATTTATAATTAATGAAAGCTCATTAAAACACAATAATTAGAAATGAACGAATCAAAAGCCACGTAACCACTTTCTCATCTTTCTCCTACTATATATAGCTAGCTACTGTTTCCTTTAGTTCTCATCGATCAATTTGCACACCTTTTGCTCATAATCATAAATCTCTCTACACAAAGCATCATATTCCCTCATTTCACTCCAAACACACGAAAAAATGGCTTTCTCAACCAAAGTACCTCTCGCCCTTTTCCTCTCCTCTCTCTTCATCCATGCAGCTCTAGGTGACCATTCCATGAACTATCTATAATTAATATCATTTCTCTTTAAGTTATTATACCCATATTTTTTTTTTGAATAATATTATACCCATATTTATACTTTGAAATTGTTATTTAACCAACATTTGATAAATATTTGGTAAATAGCCACATCCACATATTTATATACTTAAATTGACGTAAATACCCCATCTTTTTAATTCAATGAAATGACAAACCAAGAATGCCACGTCATATTTCTGGCTATTTACCAAAAGTTGGCTATATAGCAATTCCAAACGTCTAAATTAGCTAGTTACCTAAATTTTTATATTTTCTAATATATTTATTACACTTTTCTCTACATTTTTATAAGGATATTTTCTAATATATTTATTACACTTTACTCTATATTTTTACAAGGATGTCATCTCACAGATGCATATCCATGTTTTCTTAGTAATATAAACTATATTATTATTAGGGTTATTAAGTTATATAACCACACAGATATAGTGAATTGAGATATAGCCCACCTTTGGTTAATTTATTGTAAATAGCCAAGTAAACTTATTAACAGATTAGTAAAAGACTTATTTAACACAACCAAACATATATTTTAGGTAGGTAATAGGCTGCCACATATGCAAGTTGGCTATTTACAAAGTATTTACCAAAGGTTGGCTAATTTACAATTCATATAGTTTAGGTGGCTTATGTAGCCAATTTTTTGTTATTATTATTATTATTATTATTATTATTATTATTATTATTCTTATTAATAATTTTCATGTATATAATTTAAAGTATCGGTTCCATCTCAAAATCAATTTATAATGAGAGCAGTAACTCATAATCTCATAAACTTTTGTTAATTCCTTCTTTTTATGTAGAATTCCTAACAATAATTTGGTGGCAGGTGAAATTGTGTGTGAGGAATTGCCGTTGAACGTGTGCGCGTTTGCGATAGCGTCGTCAGGGAAGAGGTGTCTGTTGGAGACGGGCGGGATAGGGAAAGAGAGGCAATGTCGTACGTCAGAGGTGGTGGTTGAGAAGATGACAGAGTACATCGAGACCGACCGATGCGTCGGGGCTTGTGGAGTCGAACGGAGCTCTGTCGGAATCTCGTCAGATTCGCTCCTCGAGCCTCGTTTCATGGCCCAACTCTGCTCCAAGGCTTGCTACCACAACTGCCCCAACATTGTTGATCTTTACTTCAATTTGGCCGCCGGAGAAGGTAATTGTTTAGACAGTATTATACAAAATAGCTATTTGAAGCTAATTGATTGAAAAAAAAAATCAAAATTACATTTTCCAATATTTTTGACACTATATGAATAAAAAAAATATTGACTTATGTATATAAGTGATTTACCGCACTATCAACAAATTTATTTATAAGAGTCAAAATAATTATTGACATATGTTGCTTATACATTTTTATAAATTTGGGCTATTTTAGGCTATTTTACTAGTTTGAGACAAACATTCAATTGATTAATCAGCTAGAATACCCATTATTTAAGTCGATCAATTATTTATTTATTTATTTTTGCGTTTTTTTGGGTGTTGATTACTAGTAGTTATATTTTTGGTTGAGAAAAAAACACGTTGTTTTCGGAGATGCAGGAAAAAGCCTATCCTTCCAAAACCAATAAATGCCATTGATTTAATATGCATTGCACGGTTTGCACCTAAAACCTAATTAGTTATTAAGAACAGAAGATGGGATTGGGAAGCAAGATATGTTTTTCTTTATCATTATATTTATGATTATATTTATATTGGTTATAAATTGGAATCGGTATTGTATAAATTAATGTGCACGGCATTTTGACGAGCTATAGTCATAAATACTATATTAATATAAGATAAAATAAATAAAAGAACAAGAAGCAACAGGTATAGAATTTTCATGAAGACAATCATTCTAAAATAGGAAATATCGGATTTTTTTTCTTAAGATATGCACATATATACGTGAATCATCACCACTATCTCCGTATAATTCTTTATAAAATAACGAAGCTGGCCAGATTTTCGCAATCTAAGAGAAATATATTCATATTTTGTAATTGTAACTACTCTTTTATGATAAACCTAACATGCTATAGATTTATTTTCATTACTCGTTACACTTTCAACTTATTTAATCACATATTTTTTCTTCCTATTTTTAAGTATCTTTTTATTTTAATTTACCATGCCAAGTTTTTTTTTCCTACAAGAAAATAGAAAAAAGAGACTAGTTAATTAAAGAGTAGCATTAATTCAATGAATAATTTCAGGTGTGTTTTTGCCCGATCTATGCGAGAAGGCACGTTACAACCCACACCGTGCCATGCTCGGGTTTAGGAGCTCCGGAATTGCCCCGGGCCCACAATCGGCGTTTATGTCTGCTAATCTTGTGGCTGTGGCCGCTCCAGCTCCGGCTCCCGAACCCGCTGCCATGTAATCGCACACGCAATGTTTTCTACGATATTATTTTGTTGCCGGCGCTTAGTATTTTTGCGTCTATGTGTAATTGAGTGAGATTGAATGATTTTTTTAGCATGTTTATAATTATATAAAAGAGATGGGAGGATTGTATTGGCCACACATTATTAGAGTTTATGGGTATAAGTGGTGGGCTTATGCTCTGCAAATCATATATTCTTGTGTATCTCAGATTATTATGAATAAAAAATTATTGTTTTTGTTAATTCTTACTGCCTGCGTGAGTTTTCGTATGCATAATTATTTAATTCAAAGGTTTATAAAAGCCAAAACATATTTAGCATTACACTTATTGTCACAAAAACATCAAACATTCCTTTCTATTTTTATTTATACAAAAAGGAATTTTTATCATTCTTTATATTATACCAATCAACTTATTAAAATTTATAATTCATTACTTTCATTTCTTTTTTCTCTTCCATCATACTTAAACCATCCACCTATTTTTTCCCTCTGTCCTATTAAACAAAGTAAAAATCTAAAATAAATTATTTATAACAGATAAAATGGTAATTTTCACTTTGCTCATCTATAAGTCATCGTTAGTATAATTGGTGACTGTTGGATCCTCAGTGGCATACCTTTATGTTTGGCTAAACAAATTGTAATAGTTGTTCAAGTCAAAGCTTCAAAGAGTTGTTCAAGTTACTTAAAAAAATCGGGGTACTTATGTCTTTGTCCTCCTGCGTGAAAAAGGAAACTAAATATTGGGTTTAGTTATGATTTTATTCGATGTATATGATTGGATTTGGAAGATCCGACTTACTTGTTTTCGCGAGAGATCAGGAAGTGCATCATATAAAACCCACCTAGAGTTTCTTGCGATTACAAAACTATCCTGTGTGGCCAATTACAAAACTTTAGTTCTTGTGTTCGTTTTTTCTACTTTGGAGATCTTTTTCGACAATGAACTCAAAGAACCTTGCAACTTGTGTACCGTCGTACTAAGTGTGTGAGAGCGTGTTTTTGCATTGACGTGCTTGTCAATCTTCCGAATAGGATTGGGTGAAAGTGAGAACGAGTCTCGGATCTGAGGGGAGCTCAGATTGCAAGAATCCATCGGAGAAAAGTCAAAGATGAAAGTGTTTGCGAAGATGAGTTTTGTCAAATTTAATATTCTTGTACCTTTGACTATTTTGAGTTAGTGGATTGCTTTTCACCCCAGACGTATCAATCCCCCTGAGTAGGTGTATTTCTCCGAACAAGGTTTCCAATTACTTGTGTTCTTTATTGCTTTCAGTTATTGCTTAATTGATTATTGTTTTAATTAATCATGTTTTAGAGACAAAGATGTCTCTAAAACGCCGAAACATATTGTTGCGATTGCAAAGATTCTATGAAATTTGGTCACTATCGATTTTGTGGTGAGTTTCCCGTTTTCTCTAAGATTGGTTTTCGATATAATTTGCACATGTTATCACGACTTGAAATCTTCTTCGAAACTGTGCTTGACATCACGATATTGGCTAACCTATATAAATAGTTTTTGGAATTGTCCCTAGAGGATTTTATTTTACATATGAGGAGTACTGTTTCAATTCTTGAATATATTCGAGCGTGTATTTTTGTTCGTCTTGGAGTCTTTTGTGTGTGCAGAGTCTAGGCTATAATTTGATTTGTTTAATTACAAAGCGCATTTATAAGTGTGTCAAATACAAGAGAAGAGAAAGTGTTTAAAGAAAGAGGACTGATCACATCAGCGGTATGCTGATGAAAATCGTTATGTTAAAGAAAATTGAGAAATTCTTAAATTGATTGGGGCTGAGTCAAAATTCAAGGGAATTTATTTTTTATATGCAATCTATATATGAAATCAGAGATGCGACCTATCTGTTTGTTTATTATTATTATTTTTAAATAGGCGCAAATTATCACACCTATTTGAAGTCAATTTTTAAAGGGAGCAAAATCAAACCACCAGATATATTAATAAAATGTTTAAATCACATGCAACTTCTCGAATGTTTCTCTTTACACAGACGCGACTTCTCGCTTCTATCTGAAGTCAAAATAATTATTCGACTTCGAAAAGTCTCAAGCAGACGCCGAGAAATAACATATGCATATTTTTGATAAATCAAACGCGATTGTCGCATTTATATCAATTCAAAATAAAAAATGGCAAATTTCCCGGCGAATGAAAATTTGAATTCTTTTTAAACATACTAGTCTGATTTTCCAAGCAGACAAGCTCATGGCGATAAATTATAACGAACCTAACTCATAGGTTTATGACACAAGCCAGATATTAAAAAATGGAGAAATTATCGGGAAATAAAATACTCGGCAACACATTCACAAGAAGAAAATAGTAACTTAGTGTCAGGCAAGAAGCAGCTCAGAATAACTAAAAATATTGTAAATCTGATCAACACATAAATTATGAAAAGACTCGACTATAAAGGGCATAAAAAGAAAGGACACTAAATCTCACATATGGCGTCAATTATTTATCTTTATAATGAATTTACCTGTATATAGAGACAACTTAGACTAAAACCTGTGTCAATCACTTATTCTTGACACAGTAAGTTTTTCTTAGATTAATTCTTGTTTATGTTTTGTTCACCAATGAAGTATATTTCGTTTCGATCATCTTTGAAAATGTTTACTTTTAATTTTGATGGCTGTACCAGATGGAATGGCATAGGCCAATCTAGAAATTGGATGTCAGGAGATTTTTAGTCATGAAATGCGTTACATCAAATTAAATCCTAAGGTCACAAAATTAAATTCTATACACCAATAAAACTCAGAAAATTGAAAACGGTAAGAAAACCAAAGACTTTAATTTTTAATCAACGAAAAGGCACCAGATGATTGGGCAATAATTATACAAGTGGGGATCAAATATTTAGTTGATGGATCCAATATGCCTTCCAAAATAAATGCCTTTTTACTTTCACCAAACATATATTAGACTATATTGGCCCTCGTAATTAATTCCCTAAATACATATACCAAAATAGTCTTCTCACAAGCGCGTCAACTTTATGTAGGAGTAGAACTACAAACAAGTACGTGTTTAAAATCATGGTTATAATTAGTGAATAGCTGATTAAAACACAATAACTAGAAATGAACGAATCAAAAGCCACGTAACCACTTCCTCACCTTTCCCCTATATATAGCCATCGAGAGTTTGCTTTAGTTCTCATCGACCAATTTCCACACCTTTAGCTCATAATCATAAATCTCCATCTACACAAAGCCTCTTATTATTCCCTCATTTCACTCTAATCACACAAAAAAATGGCTTTCTCAACCAAAGTCCCTCTCGCTCTCTTCCTCTCATCTCTCTTCATCCATGCAGCTCTAGGTAATCATCCCATGCACAACCAACAATTAATTTCATTTCTCTCCAACTTATGATTATTCTTTTTCAAATATTTGTTTGACTTTTCACTATATTTTGTTGCAAGGATGTCATGTCACAATTGCATATATATCTTAGTAAAACAAACTATGTATCATTACAATTATTATAATCAATTTTCACGAATATAATTATGAAATATAAAAAAGATATGAAAAGAGTAACTCATGACCTTTATAAACTTGAAATTCTTAACATTAATGTGTTGGCAGGGGAAATTGTGTGCGAGGAATTGCCGTTGAACGTGTGCGCGTTTGCGATAGCGTCGTCAGGGAAGAGGTGTCTGTTGGAGACGAGCGGGACGGGGAAAGAGAGGCAATGCCGTACGTCAGAGGTGGTGGTCGAGAAGATGACAGAGTACATCGAGACCGACCGATGCGTCGAGGCTTGTGGAGTCGAACGGAGCTCTGTCGGAATCTCGTCAGATTCGCTACTCGAGCCTCGTTTCATGGCCCAACTCTGCTCCAAGGCTTGCTACCACAACTGCCCCAACATTGTTGATCTTTACTTCAATTTGGCCGCCGGAGAAGGTAACTATTTCAAGTCATCAATTTTTGTTTATTTATTTGCTTTATGATTTTTACAATTTTATTCCTTATTCCTTTATTTATTATTATTATTATTATTACTGATCAAATTTTTTTTGGACCAATTATTAAGGAAACTAGACGGTTATATTTAAGCTCTTAATTAATGAAAGAGAATGCTAATTTCGTAAAAAAAAAAAGAAAAAAAGAAAGAGAATGCTAATGGTTTTTAGAAATAAATACCACCCATTAAATAATAATAATGCCTTGAGCAGCAAGACTTATTTCTTAATTATTTCTTTATTGGCTTGTTTATTTTTTTTTTGTTTGAAAACAACTACCAAAAAAAAAAAAAAAAGGTGGGGAACCTCCTAGAATTCTACGTAGTGTCTTTCACGTTCAAGTTATCATAAACTGGAATTGGTTAAACCGCACCACATTTTGACCGGCTATAGAAGTTGACATAAAGAATCTATTATATAAAATGCTAATAAATTAGAAGAGCAATACATGCATATAGTTTTGATTAACGTAATCGTAGAGTTTAAAATATGAAATTTCCCGGATATATACATTTTTTTTAAAGAAAAAAACAATGCACATAGTCACGTAGATGAATCAGACCACCACCATTCTCACAGTTTTTAGACACTTGTATCTATCTTTTGTAAATTGCAAGGTTTTTTTTTTATTTTTATTTTTTATTTTTTATACCTAACGTTCGTTCCCACCGACTAAAAGTATTAACAACATAACCTTTTCAAACAAGATATCTCCACGACGATTATGTTTCACCAATGCATGACTTGTGAACCTTTAGAGTTAATTAATCACATATTTTTTTCCCTTCCCATTTCGCAATTGTTGATTTTTATGATACAATGCAAATTATTTCCTTTTCCCTTTAAAGTAAACTTAGTTTTCATTTTTATTCTTAATTTCTTATTATTTAACCCTTGCCCCTCTACACAATTTCTATCTCCACCCTGATGGTAATATTTTATTTCATCTAAATAATATTGAATAATTTCAGGTGTGTTTTTGCCCGATCTATGCGAGAAGGCACGTTACAACCCACACCGTGCCATGCTCGGGTTTAGGAGCTCCGGAATTGCCCCGGGCCCACAATCGGCGTTTATGTCTGCTAATCTTGTGGCTGTGGCCGCTCCGGCTCCGGCTCCCGAACCCGCTGCCATGTAATCGCACACGCAACATTTCGTATGATATTATCTTGTGGCTGCTTAATTTTTCGCATTCATGCGTGATTAAGCAAGATTGGTTAATTTTTTTTTAGCATATTTATGTTTATAGAAGAGAGAGGTGAGGGGAAAGAATTAGGTGGAGTTTGTATGGTATTGTGATTGTTTGGATTTATTTGTTTATGCTACACCCCGTTTGATGGGTGACGTTGTACTATTGTATCCATTTTGCCAATAATTGAGATTTATAGGCTCATTCGTTCTATTTATCTATGTTTACATTTCATAATTATTCTCGGTGCTCAATTTTTTTTTTTTTTTTTTTTTAACTGGGCGTTGATAATGAAAACTGAGTGATATGAGTGTGCAAAACGATTAAAAATGATATATATATATATATATATATATATATATATATATATATATATATATATATATAAGGGTTAATCCCGAAGGCCAGGCTAAAGTCACTTACAGAAAGCTTTAGACCCCACATTACGAGAATTATACACATATAAGAGTAAATAAGTTAGTAATTTCACGCTACTATTTTTTTTTCTTCAAATTAGACAGATCTATGAGTGTTTAGTTACAAACATGTAACTATAATTGTGTCAATTTTGTCACAATTAGTTACATATTTGTAATTAAACACTCTTAGATCTGTCTAATTTGAAAAAAAATTATTGTGTGGAATTAATCACTTATTTATTCTTATTGGTGTCTGTTGACCTGTAAAATTAGTACAACAATATCTCACGAAAATATACCGACTCCGAGTACAAGGCCTCCGAGTACAGAGGTGATTTAGGCAAGATTTTCTCTTTATACAGACGAATCTAATACAAGAGAGCAATGTTTTCTAGAGATTCTAAGTGACAGAAAAGTATCTGAAAAAGTCCGTGCTTCGTTCTGTGCTGCTGCCTCTATTTATACTCGTCTGGTCGTGTCTTTGACGGTTATTTTGAGGAACGTGGGGTGATCAATCCCACGTTCTGGACGGTTATGGGTAACTGCTTTTCGCCTCTCTCTGAGGTAGGCGGTTAATGCTCCTCGTGCGGTTTCTGAACCGTCGAGGTGTGCGTTTTAGAGCTTGAAACATGTTTTCTATTAGTTTTGACTAGTCTTTGACCCACGTTCTTCTCTTCTCTTCGAAGTTCTGATCGGTGGGTTTCGTTCTTAACTTATGAACGGTTCGTTCCTTTTTAATGGATGACCCTTGGGTTTACTTAACCTGAGCTCGGTGCTGGATTCGTATTTCTGCTCGGCGGTCCGACTAGCCAGGTCGGAGTCTGACTAATTTATCCCGTAACAGCTACCCCCCAGTTTCTTGGTTTTTTCTTCAGCAAAAATGGTAAGGAACTATTTCGGTTTGCTTCGTGACCGTGTTCATCTTTGCTTACTTGTCTCGGGATGATCCGAGTAGAATTCTTCATTCTTTCTTTTTACAGGACGACGTCGTTTGTCATCGGGCCTTTCTGAACCGTAGCGTCTTTTGCTTCGACGGTCAGATGTGTTTGGCTTCCTGGACAAGCTTAATCTCCACCGCTCATGAAGTCTTTATATAAGGCCTATCCTCAACTTTCGAATTCATTTCGCTTTTTTCTTCTGAATTCTGATCTCAGAGCGTTCTCGGCTTGACCTGCTTATTCAGATTTTCTCTTGACTTCTTCGTTTTTGCTCGGATCTTCCGACCTCCAATCTTGCGGGTAAGGTCTGTTCTCTTTTGTTTTATTGTTTTTGGTATCTTCCTTTTGTTTTGAGATTGTTGTTTGGCGATCGGTATCTTCTTTATTTATTGTATTCGGACCCTTCGGACTTTAGGAATCTTAGTTTCTCAACTTCATTAGGGCTATGGGTGGACTTGCGCGTCCTGATCTGAGCTTTGATCCTCGCGTCGTTCGGCGATCGGTACCTGATCCCGATAGTGTTACCTTGTTGGATGGGTCCAAGTTTCCTTTCCTCAGAAGTCCCGTGTGGTATCATATCCCAGAGATCGGATGGGACCGTCCTGTAATGGCATATGATGAGTCATGCGTGCCTCCCAATCCTGAGTCCGAGGGGGTTGATAACGAGAAAAAGGTTATTGACTCGTCTTCCCTGTCGTGTAGGGACACTATGGTCGTGGAGTTATCGTCCTCGTCTGATTCTTCGAAGGAGAGCGGGTCGGAATCTCGTGATACGACGAGCCTTTCTCTTTCGCAAGACCGAGGAGAGGGTTGCTCTCACGGCACTCCGGGTCCAAGTGGGAGGGCTTTTGGGGTTGATCTTCCAGAGGAAGAGGAAGAGACCCTGGTCTTTGAACGGAAAGAGGGCCAGTTTTCGGCCAAAGTTTGGACTTCTCGGGTTACCGAGAAATATCTACAAGGGTTGAGGGAGGAATTCGAGATAGCTGAGGGAATTACTCTCTCGGCACCTTTGGAACACGAGAGAGCCGATCAGCCTCCCGTCGGAAAGATTGCGTTCAATAGGGCCATTTTGAACGTGATCGGAGGGTTGCCAATGCATCCGCTCATTTCCCAGTTCGTGTCCGACCTGGGTTGTTCTCCTACCCAGCTCGTCCCCAACGTGTATAAAATCTTTGTCGGGATGGCCGTGTTGTGGGCGAAGATTTATGATCGCCCTGTCACTTTGCAAGATTTCTCACAATACTACTCTTTTAAGTCGGCCCCAGGGCAGCATGGTTACTATTATGCTCGGGCTAATGACGATCAGTCTAAGGTGGTTACTCGCCTGCCGACCAGCCAGAAAAATTGGAAAGATCATTTCTTCTGGGTCGAAGGGAACGCCTCTTATGAAAGATGCCCCATAAGGGCTCCGTTCTCGGAATTGGGTGTGATTTTGGTCCAGAATTTTTTGCTTGATAATCTGAGCCGGGCTTTTGTTCTGGGTTTTTATATGTTTTATGTTTGGTTTCAGGTCCCCTTCCGCAATATTCCGAGGAGGAGCGACCACTTCACTCGGAAATTTTTGATCTTTCAGAGGCTGATCGGTCGACGTTCCTGTTATCGGACCCGGACCTGCTCGACCAATATTATTATTACCCTTATTCAAGTAAGTATTTTACCTGTCCTTTCTCAGTTTACTTATGTTCTTTTCTCATTTTCATTTTCGTTTCTTAACAGAGATCGCCCAGATGGCAAAAAAGAAATCTGCTCCCGAGCTGATCCCTCCCAATCCGAAACGCGTCAAGGCTTCTAAGGCTTCGACGGCCGGCAAACGGGCTTCCTCGTCGATTTCGAAGGTTCCGGAGCCTCTGAGCTCTTCTCCCGCTAAGGGTCTGGCCGAGCCTTCATCTACCTCCGATCCTTTGGCTCCGGTCGTTTCTTTCTTCCGCGAGCGTTTCCCTGCCGAGAAGGCTCAGGAGGTTCTCAGGCTCGAGCCTTTGGAGAGGCTTAACCAGGCCACTGACTTGGCGATTTCGGTAAGTTTTGACTCGTCTAGTCGGTACCTCTTCTCTTTTGATAACTCATTGTGGCTGATCGTTTGATCGTTGCAGAATTTTGTCAGTATGACCGGGCTAGTCGGACTGCTAGGCTCCGAGCTCACCTCCTTGAGACAAAGGAATGATCGATTTCTCAAGGAGAGAGATGCCGCCAAGGATGAGACAGCCAAGGTCAGGTCTGAGTTAACTCGAAAGTTCCGAGAAGACCTCGAGGCTGCTCGTCTAGCGGCGGTGGAAGAGTACAAAGCTTCCGACGATTATCGTGATATGCGCGATGATCTCTATACCGCTGGGATGACCGAGGCTGTTCGGCTTCTTGGTCCGAAGAATCCTAATCTGGATGCGACGGATCTTGATCTCGACTCGGAGTCAAGGGCTAGCGAAGAGGGCGACCAGGAATAGGATTTATAGTTGTTGTTTTTATATATTCTTTTTATATTTCTTGTTAACCCGCTTGGGTTTTGAACAATCAGTCCGAGGTCGGATCTTCATTTTGTAATTTTTGTTTTTCCCTTTCGGGATTTGAACAAGTGATCCTTGGTCGGATCTATATTTTGTGTAAATTTAGTTTCAAAAATTTGGTAAAGTAAAGTACTACTATTACTAGGTAATTTTTCTAAAAATTGTTCGTTAGTTATCTAGCCGCCCAGTTTACTTTGTCGAAATTTTTGAAAGATGATTAATGCGATACATAAGTAATTGCGAACAGAGGAAAGAAAGATGAACAAATACTTGAAATTATAAGCGCGTGATTACTCGAAACTCCGAGTAGAAAATTTGAAAGATAGAAAATTACTTGAAATCATAAGTTTGGCGACCAAGCCGCTTTTCGAAAAATTAACAAGTGAACATAATTCATGCGACCAAGCCGCTTTTTGAATTTGTAAACGCGATACATGCGACCAAGCCGCTTTTTAAAAGATTAACAAATAAACAAGTCAAACGTAAAATCGGCGAAGATGCTCAGCGTTCCAGGGGTTTTTCTCCATATCGCCGCTCAACTGTTGTAGTCGGTAGGCCCCGTTTCCGAAGTCTTCTCGGATGATGTAAGGTCCCTCCCAGTTTGCGTTGAAGGCTCCCTCCTGGTGGATTTTGGTGTGGAGAAAAACTCTTCTGAGGACTTTGTCGCCGACTTTGAATGACCTTGGTCGGACTCTCCTGTTGAAATACCGAGAAACCTTTTGCTGGTTAGCTAGATTTCTTAATCTGGCGTTTTCTCTTTTTTCTTCTAACAGGTCTAGATTAATTTCAAGCATTTCGTTGTTTACATTTGTTGAGTATTTTTCCCTTCTCATTGTTGGTATCAAGACGTCGGTCGGTATGGCCGCGTCGGAACCGTATGCGAGGGAGAAAGGTGTTTCGCCTGTGGTGGAGTGCTCGGTGGTCCTGTATGACCAGAGGACTTCTTGAAGCATATCCACCCACTCTGACTTTTGCTCGTCTAACTTTGTTTTCAGGCCGTGTTTTATTGTTTTGTTGACGGCTTCCACCAATCCATTGGATTGTGGTCTGACTGGTGTAGAAAAAACTTTGTTAATGCCATATTTGTCACAAAAGCTTTTGAAAGAATCGCAGTCGAATTGGGTTCCGTGGTCGGATACAATTTTGACTGGTATTCCAAAACGAGTAATGATATTTTTCCATACGAATTTCTCAATTGCATGGGCCGTTATTTTATTTAAGGGTTCGGCTTCAACCCATTTTGAAAAATAGTCGATGGCTACGATCGCATACCTGCATCCTCCTCGGCCTGTTGGCAAAGCTCCGATTAGGTCTATTCCCCATTCTGCGAATGGGATCGGGCATGAGAGGGTGATAAGCGGATTAGGTGGAAGCCTCGGGATGTTTGAGAACTTCTGACACTTGACGCATCTTTGCGTTATGTGCTGTGCATCGGCCTTTAATGTCGGCCAGTAGAGTCCTTGTCGGATGATCTTTTGCGCCAATGCTCCGCCTCCGATGTGACTTCCGCATATCCCTTCATGGATTTCTTTGAGAGCGTACTCGGCTTCGTCTTCATCTAGGCACTTGAGTAGAGCTTGGGAAAATCCCCTTTTGTAGAGATTCTGACCTTCGAGGAAATATCGGGCAGCTCTGAACTTCAAACTTCTAGCCTCGTTCTTGTCGTTGGGTAGGGTTCCCTGCTGCAAGTATTTTCTGATCGGAGTTTGCCAAGACTTTCGTTGCTCGACATGAAGCACGTGGGTGGCCTGCTCGATGCTGGGCTGCCCAATTTTGATCACTGGGATTGACTCTGAGTCTGATCCTTGAGTGGCGTGCTTTGCTAACGCGTCGGCCTCTACGTTCATGGCTCTTGGGACTTGAGTGATCTCGCAAAGTTCGAATTCGTTTGCTAAGTTTTTGGCCTTCTCGGCATATAGCGACATCTTTTCGCCTTTTGCCTGAAATTCACATTTCATTTGATTAACAATTAACTGAGAATCCGAATATACTTTGAGCTTTTTGATTTCTAAATCCTTTGCTATTTGCAGCCCATGTATCATAGCTTCGTACTCAGCTTCATTGTTTGAAGTATTAAAGTTGAATTTTAAAGCGAATTTTACCTTGTCTCCTTCTGGACTGGATAGCGCAATTCCGACCCCGGACCCCTTTTCGTTGACTGCTCCGTCTACATACATGTCCCAAATCGGGAATTCGACTGGCCTGTATGTGAACTCTGCAATGAAGTCGGCGACTGCTTGTCCTTTTATTGCTGGTCGGGGGCTGAAGTGTATATCATATTGTGTCAACTCAATTGACCATTTCATTAGCCTTCCGGATACGTCCGGCTTTTGCAGCACCTGGCGCAGTGGGAAATTGGTGAGGACCGTAATCGGATGTGCAAGGAAGTAGTGTTTTAGCTTCCGAGAGGCAGTGATGAGAGCGAAAGCTAGCTTTTCGAGTTCCGGGTATCTTCCTTCTGCCTCGTTAAGACGCCGCGAAGTATAATAAACCGGGACTTGGTGTTTTCCCTCATTCTTGATTAGTGCTGAGCTTACTGCATGCTCCGAGACGGCTAGGTAGATCTCCAAGGGCTCTCCCTCCTGTACTTTTCTCAAAGTCGGAGGCCATGCCAAGTGTTCCTTTAGAGATTCGAAGCTCTCGTCGCACTGCTTGGTCCATTCAAATTCTTTGGAGCCTCTGAGTATATTGAAGAAATGAATACTTCGGTCGGTAGACCGAGAGATAAAGCGACTTAGTGCAGCTATGCATCCCGTCAATTTTTGCACCTCTTTGATATTTCGTGGTGGTCTCATGTTCCATAGAGCTGTGATCTTCTCTGGATTCACTTCAATGCCTCGTTCATGAACGATGAAACCTAAGAATTTTCCTGCGGACACACCAAATGTACATTTTAGAGGATTCAATTTCATGCGATATTGCCTTAATAGTTCGAATGATCTTCTAAGATCATTCGTATGTTCAACTATTTTTCGGCTCTTAACTAACAAGTCATCAATGTATGCTTCCATTGTGATCCCGAGTAATTCGGCGAACATTCGATTTACTAATCTTTGATATGTTGCTCCAGCATTTTTTAACCCGAAAGGCATTACCGTATAACAGTATAGCCCCCGATCAGTTATGAATGCCGTGTGGTCCTGGTCGGGACCGTACATAGGAATTTGATTGTTGCCAGAGTAGGCGTCCATGAAACTTAGGATTTCATGACCTGCTGTGGCGTCTACTAACTGATCAATTCTCGGCATAGGAAAACTATCCTTTGGGCAAGCCTTGTTCAGATCTGTAAAATCCACACAAGTTCTCCACTTCCCGTTGGGTTTCTTAACCAAGACGGGGTTGGCCACCCACTTAGGATATTTAGTTTCTTTTATTGATCCGTTAGAAATTAGTTTATCTACTTCTTCCTTCAGAGCAGTATACCTTTCGGAGTTTAAAGCTCTTCTTTTCTGTCTGATAGGTTTTTCTTTAGGATCTATATTTAACCTATGACATGCTATTTGAGGATCTATCCCTGTCATGTCGGACTGCGACCAAGCAAATATATCTAAACTATTAGATAGGAGAGTAATTAAGTCACTTTTGGTACCTGATTCAAGATACTTTCCAATCTTGAGCTTCTTCTCAGGTTGATTTGGATCTGGGGCGACTTCCTCGACCTCGTCTCCTGGGCCAATTTCTTCTCGGCTCGGGAGGCGTGGGTCAAAATCTGGATCGATCATCATAACCTTGTGAACATCTTTGTCCTGACTCTCCTTGAGATAATTCGCATAGCAGCTCCTTGCGATAGCCTGAGTTCCGACTACTTCACCTATTCCATGCTCGGTAGGGAACTTCATCTTCAAATACTCCACCGACGCAACGGCCCCGAGGGACTGCAAGGTGGGCCTGCCAATGATCGCATTGAATGAAGATTTCCCGGGGATCACTATCCATGCTGTGTTGATGGTTTTACTCCTCGGGTTTTCTCCCACAGTTATTGGGAGTGAGATTAATCCCTTGGGCTGGATTGAATCTCCCGTGAAGCCATAGAGATTCTCGGGGGAAGGAGCCAACGCGTCTTGCTTAAGACCCATCTTGTTGAATGTGTCTTCATAGAGTACGTCAACAGCGCTTCCAGTGTCCACCAAAATCCGGTGTACGTTCCTGTTGCCGATTAAGGCCGAAATGACCAATGGGTCGTTGTGAGGATACATCACCCACCGAGCATCTTCTGCTGTAAAGGTGATAGGTTCCGAGCTAGACTTGGCTATCTTGTTAGGCCTCTGCTCGGCTGTAAACAAGATCTGCCGGGGTCCTGCGTAGGCCTCTCTCACATAGCTTTTTTGAGCGCTCCTTGATGTTCCTCCCACATGTGGTCCTCCGACTATGAGTGAGATTTCGGCATATGCCTCTCTTTTCTGCTCCTCTTGCTCCCCTTGCTCGGCCTTGAATTTCTTCAATGCTCCTCTTCGGATCAGGGCTTCTATGGCCTCTTTGAGGTTGAAACAATCGGCAGTACGGTGACCGATGTCCGCGTGGAAAGCGCAATATTTTGTTTTATCCCTCTTCGAGATATCTTTCTTGATCGGCTTTGGCTTGGAGAAATCTTCCTTGTCCTGTGTAAGACTAAATATCTCCTCTATCGGGGTATTGAGCTTATGATATTTGTCGAACTTACTGGAAAAAGGTTTCAGAGGTCCTGCTCCTGACCGGCTCTTCTTTGGTGGGCGGTGGTCCTCAGAATGTCGTTCCCTATGCTCTTCTCGGTAGCTCTTCGGCGGCTTTGCTTTTCTTGCCGCCAGCCTTGCTTCTTCCGCGTTGATATATTTTTGAGCTCTCTTCAAGAAATCGTTGTAGTCCTTTGGACTAGTCTTCTGAAGAGACCACCAGAATTCTGATTCTGTTCGGACGCCGGAAGAGATGCCGAAGAGCTTAAAGTCTTCGTTCAGATCGTCAACCTGAAGTGCTTGTTCCGAGTATCGATTAATAAAATCTTTCAGGGACTCGTCATGGGCTTGTCTTACCGCCAGCAGCCTTTCTTTGGGAGTTTTTCCTGAACTGGAGCCGACAAACTGTTCCATGAATTTTCTAGACAGCTGTTTCCAGGATCCTATGGAGTTTGGCTTTAGCTTTCTGTACCATCTTTTGGCTGAGCCAGTTAAAGTGATAGAGAAAGCTCTGCACATAACTTCTGGTCCGGCTCCTTGCAGCAGCATCCAAGAGGAAAAAGTGTCTATATGGTCTCCCGGGTCGGTCTTTCCGTCGTATACTGGGATGCTTGGCATCCTAAACCGATCAGGCAACGGGTGTTCTAACACGCGGGCCGTGAACGGGGAGATAGCTTCTCCAACCTTCGGAACAGACTCCTTCTGACCTAGAGCTACCTCTTCAATCCGACGTTCCAACCTTCTAAGGTTTGTTTTGTTGGTGCTTGCACTGTCTTCAGTCTCCGAGCTGTCTAAGCTGTGCCTGAAAGTGCTTGAATATCCTTTGTCCATGCTGGGCTGGTACCGATCAGGAATCTTTTCCTGACTGTACTGCTCCTTTTCGGACTCAGAAACATCTTCCATCCTCTCATACCGATCTCTGGCATGTTTCCGAGGTTTCTTAACCTGCGGATCTTGCCCGACGGGTTCCTTCCCTGATCGGTGCGAAGGCTCTTCATCTGGGATCACTATTGCACTTCGCAGTGTGACCCTTTTTGCCTGTAACCTTCTCTTCAAGTCCCTGTTATTTGCCTCTAAGACCGAGAGACGCTCTTGCATCTGTCTGAATTGTTCTTCGAGGCTGGGTTCCGGAAGGAGCTCAGCTATTTCTTCCGAGGTGAGAGGCAGGGTGCGGTTATGGTGCTCTATCTCCGTCTCCTGGTTAGAGACAGCGTTCACGGGTGCGGACGAACTAGCCATATTCTTCAGCTGGTCCCCCTCCTTCTAGCGCCAACTGTTGACCTGTAAAATTAGTACAACAATATCTCACGAAAATATACCGACTCCGAGTACAAGGCCTCCGAGTACAGAGGTGATTTAGGCAAGATTTTCTCTTTATACAGACGAATCTAATACAAGAGAGCAATGTTTTCTAGAGATTCTAAGTGACAGAAAAGTATCTGAAAAAGTCCGTGCTTCGTTCTGTGCTGCTGCCTCTATTTATACTCGTCTGGTCGTGTCTTTGACGGTTATTTTGAGGAACGTGGGGTGATCAATCCCACGTTCTGGACGGTTATGGGTAACTGCTTTTCGCCTCTCTCTGAGGTAGGCGGTTAATGCTCCTCGTGCGGTTTCTGAACCGTCGAGGTGTGCGTTTTAGAGCTTGAAACATGTTTTCTATTAGTTTTGACTAGTCTTTGACCCACGTTCTTCTCTTCTCTTCGAAGTTCTGATCGGTGGGTTTCGTTCTTAACTTATGAACGGTTCGTTCCTTTTTAATGGATGACCCTTGGGTTTACTTAACCTGAGCTCGGTGCTGGATTCGTATTTCTGCTCGGCGGTCCGACTAGCCAGGTCGGAGTCTGACTAATTTATCCCGTAACAGTGTCCAAACTCCTATTACGGGAGCCCATATAATTACTTTATAACTTAATATTACATTTTTCATAAAAAATTACTATAAATAAGTAACAATAACAGACGAATTGAGTTAGTTATCGTGGGATCGAGTGACACCGGGGATATTATTTTCTTATACTTAAAAGTAATTAAAGATGAAATATGGAGTAGTTGTGGTTCTCCCACTATATGATATTTAAAATATATGTTTTTTTTTTCTATATATATATATATATGTGTGTGTGTTTTTTGATCTTCAATACTGATATAGCATTGATTGTGACGATAAAAAACCGCTTCGCACTGAAAACTATTCTTCAAGTATCTATTATCGGAAATCCTTTAAAAAATCTTATTCTGATTTCAACAACTTGGCTATATCTCTATTTTACCTTGCGAAGCATGACTCGGGTTAAGTTTTCTATTTTGAAATATTATGTCAACTCACAAGTGAAAGTGAACAATTCGATTTGTGTCTGACCGAATTTCAAATTCGATATTTAGAAATCATAGTTATAAAAGAGAGCTTATGAACGCTAATTACTTGTTAATCTTGGCTAAGTAGATAAGTAGATGTGTACTGATCGTTTAGATATTAAACACACATTTAATCATAAGACTTTTAAATGTGAGTTTTTTTATCCATTAAAAGTCCAATAATAATGTTCCACATGTTTATGTTGGTTAAACACGCCTTTCCACCACCAGACCTCAGAAGAAAAGAAAATAGTACGAGAAATTAAAGGAATAACAACAATAAAAGACAATAACTTAAGTGGAAAACTCCAAAACTGGATAAAAACTATGGCCCACCTGAAAAAAACTCCATTATGTGAAAAATTGTTACAATCACATAAATTTCTCTCCCCAACCTTTCTCACAACATTCACCAAGAAATTACAAGAAAAATTTTTTACTAGAGCTAGTACACTTAGCTTATAGTGTTAACAATTGAGATTATTTGAATACAAACTATGAATCCCCTTTTATACCTTTTGGAGTTCACAAATTTATTCTTCCTTTCCAATGTGAGACTTTTGCACTTCTAATATCTTGCAAAAAAACTCAACATATTCCACCTTGACAAAATATTTGAAGAATCTTGTAGCTCGTGCTAACGCCATTGTCTTTGTCGACAATCATAACTCTCAACCCAGAGTACGATAACCTACTCCACCATCAAAGTAGACTACTTGGAACGCCAACATCCAAGTTTTCCTTTATTCGGCACATGTCGATAAAACCATGCTGAAAATAATGCAACATCCACTTGCTCGGCTCTCCTAGAAGTTTTTCAGCCATTGACATAACTTCCACCACACATGTCTTGATAACTGCCAAAACCAATGTCCCAAACCCTTGAAACCGCTAACATCACGTGCTCTATCATTGCAAAAAACATAAATACCATGATGATGCTTTTCGTCAATCTTAAGAGGAAGTCACCACCTCCTTGAACCAGGGAGACATTGTCAGCATCCGACCTAGAGCCCTTTGCCAATCCTTCTCTGTTCACACAATTTCTTCTTAGGTGTCTAGACTGTCCACATTTCCAACAACATGTCTTCTGCATGTAGTCATTCTTCTTCTTGAAGTTGCTAGTTATCATCGTTGAATCTTCATATGAAGTTCGCCCTTCACTTGTTAGACTCTTTTCCTCTAACATAAGTTTTTCACTAACTTCGGAAAAATTCAAAGCTTCCTTTATGTACATCAAGATTGATTTCATGTACTCGTAAGAAAATATAAATGATAGGATGAGTCTTAGGGCCTTATCTTCATCGTCTATCTTCACTTCGATCGTCTTCAGCTCATAATGATGTCATTGAGAACACTTGGACGGTCTGAGATTTTTGTACCTTCCTCAATTCACAGTGCGTGAAACTGCCCTTTCAGGTACAAATGATTTGAGATGCCCTTCGCCTGATATAATTCATTGTACATTTGCCACTACAACCTGTCAATGCTTTCCTCAATAATACACGATATTGTCTTTGTCGTTTTGGGTTGTGGGGCTTACTTTTCCATACACCGTCGTATTCCACTCACATACCTAAAATCCATAGTCTCCCAATCGTCATCACTCACGTTGGACATCTTAGAACCTTTGTTGGAAATATCTCCTCCCAGTATTGAACCACTATCACCGCTTGAAACTTCGAAACCACCACCAAAACCCTTCAAGGTCTTGCGTAACCTTGATTGTATCAGTGTCAAGAACACATTCTTGACTTGCACTTGCTACAAGCCAGTGTTGATCTTTCCATCGTCAAACTTTAGTGCTCTTATACCACTTGTTGGATAGAGAAATCTGTGTGATTGTAAGAATTTTTCGAATATGATAGTTTCTTTCTGGTTAAATTTGATGGAAATAAAGATTAACTTTGCCTTGTGGCAAGTGAAAGTCAAGGATGTGTTGATACGATAAGAGTTACACAAGGCCTTGAAGGGAAGACCTAATATGTTGGTGGTCCCGAAAGTTTCAAGCGGCGATGGTGGCTCAATAGCGTCAAGAGATATTTCCAACAAAGGTTAAGAAGTCCAGAATGAGTGATGACGATCGGGAGGAGATGAATTTAAGGGCTGCAAGTGCAATATGACTGTGCTTGGCACAAAAATTGTTACAATCACATAGATTTTTTTTCCCTAACCCGATTACAAAAACCAGGCCCGGCCCACCTTCTAGGCAGCTAAAGCAAAGGCTTTAGGCCCACTCTTAAAGAAGACCAAAAAAAAAAATTATATGTATATAATGTGACAATAATAAAATTGATGCTCCTGGAATCAAAGAGCAAGTGAACATACGTGATTGTACATGTGGTTACTTTGACTGAATGTACATATGTTATTGGGCCTTTGATTAGAAAAGCTCATTTTACCTTTTATATCATAGTAAGACAAAATAAAATGTAACGTAACGTAAACCAACGATTAAAAAGAAAAGAGAAAAGGAAGTGAGACACTTCATCTGTGACTTCTCCAAACGCAACACATCTTCTGACTTCTCCAAACTCCACACCATTGATCATTGATTGACGTTTGAAGAACAACAGCAACCTATACATTTTTAATGCTTATGAAAAAGAAAAAAAAAACTCTTATATTTCAGGTTTTATTCATCTATATTTTTTTTCTTTCTCACGTGTGTATTGCTTATTTGCTTGTTTGTTTTTTAAATTTAAATTAGTTTGTGATGTGTGTGTGATAGTGTGTTTTTTTTTTCCTTCTTGAAATTGTAGTGTTAATTGCCAATTGTTTTTTGTTTGGTATAATTATGTCAAGTAAAAACATATTTTTGTTAAAGATTTTTATTATTTGATGGTATCGCTATTATGATTTCATTATAATTTCGCTTTAGGACTCCGATTCTCTTAAACCGGCCCGGACAAAAACACTCTCCCAAAACTTTACACTATTCACACCTGTCTCACTAACTCTCACCAAAAAAATTATAAGAAAATAATTTGGCTAGAGCTAGTACACTTAAATTATAGTGTTTCTAACTGGGATTATTTGAATACAATCTATAAACTCCGTTTTATACCCCTTGCAGCTCACAAATTTATTTTTCCTTTTTAATATGGGATTTTTTCACTTCTAATATTTTTTGCCAAAAACTTAACAGTTCATCCATTAAAATTTTATTTATTAATTAAAAAAAAAGAACAATTTTGGTAACTGTAATTAATTTCAATTTAATGAGTGCTTAAAAAGGACACAATACACGTAAAGAATAATCACATTACATTTACTAAAATGATGCAGTTTTTTACAGAAGGTATGTAGCACCCAAAACGATGAGAAAAAGAGGTAACACCCAAAAGAATTACTGATGCAGAATCATTTATTGTTCTTGAATCAAACCAATTAAAAGGGTAAAAAGAAAAAGTAAAAGTAAAAGAAATTATCATAAATGTGATGAACCAACAAACTTGACACTCCGCTAAATACTTTTATTTTATTTTACATATTTATTGTGCAATCCATGTCCTTCTACGATCTAGCACTTTGGGAAATCGGACGGTGGAGGAGGAAGGATAGATGATTTGGTGGGCCCGTTTTGAACCTCAAAAGCCATAGCCAGTCCCCACGGCATATGCGCGTCCAGATGGCAATGCATGAACCACACACCTATTATATATATAGTCCAATTAATTCATAAGGAAAAATAAGAAAGTAATACAAAATAAAATGTTTAAAGTTTATTAATCTAACGACCGTTTGTGGTATTTCTTGTCTTTTAAGTTTACATGTTTGCTTACTAAAGAGTTTTATTTCCTACGATATATCACGATCGTTTCTATAGTTTGTTGGACTAAAATATAATTAAAGAACAACTGTTTTCCATCTGCATTAATATTTATTTATTGCCCACAATTATTATTCCTTCATTTTATTTATTGACATCAATAGGCAACGTACAGCTCAACCGTCAAGCATATAAAGTCCGGCTGTTTGTTGCACGGTCATATATGATATATATGTATATGAAACTTAATTGTTTAATAGTTATATAAGATCGTTTAGGTAGATGCAAAATATGCTAACTAACTCGTACATTACAATAAAAAAAAACCTAGCTAGAATTAAATCATTGTTTTTGCTAGTAAAAAAGAAAACCGTAGTACTTGATAATTAGCACTTGTATATCATGTTAATCACTTGTTTAAACCATAACCAAGACTTTAAGTCCATCACATTAGTTAAATCATTTACATTTTCTCTTCTTATTTTATAATTATTATCATTTGTAAGACAGCAAAAACAAAATTTGTTGTTCTTGTTTACTATATCTCGTTTTCCTTCAAAACAAATTTCCTTTAGTAAATGAAAACAATGCTGTAAGTAGGGTAAACACACTATTTGACGACCATTTTACTTATAAAAAAACGTCCAGAGAAGTTAATTCGTCAATCGCATGACTAGTTAATTTAAGGTCTATTTGAACTTAAAAAACATAATATTTTTCCACCAAGTTTTTTGTTATTATTTAACATTTCTCGTTCTTGTGTACTATCACGGTCCAAAAAACCTAGGGCTTCAGACATAGACAAACCTGGATTATTGGCTTGGAATCTGATGACAGCCCAACCACCAACCGGAACTCCAATAGTGTTACGGATCTGCGGATTCTTAAAGTTGAACTTCTTCGAATCCCTATTCGGCTCGTAGTTTCCGAACCCCTGAGCCAAGACGTGGAAGTTGAAGCCGTGGAGGTGAATCGGGTGATTCTCGATCCCGAGCAGAGCCGTGTTCTGAAGCACCATCTCAACCACGTCATTAAACCTAACATTCTTCACCTTTGTCCCTTTCGGCGCGAACAGAAGCGCTTGGCTACCCCCGAGGCTCGCGTTCGTGTAGTCGAAGACCGTTGGAGGGTTATCGGGAAAATCCGTGGTGTAAACTCCGGCGGTCTTCTTAGAGAAGAAGGCGCCGAGCATGGACGCCCCGGCGCGGGAAGGGACCACGAAAGATTCGTTGTTCATGCTCGCGGAGAATTTCTGCCCGAAGACCCCGCCGCACGAGGTCTTGTTGGGCCGGTCACAGGGCTCGAGGCCGAGCCCGAAAGTGACGAACATGTGGTGGTCGACCGGCCGGTTCGGGACCGGGACCCAATGGGGCGCGTGGACGTCGGAAGTTAGGTTGGTGAAGAACCGGTGGGCGGTCGGGGTGTCGTTGAAGGCCGGGAGGGTCGGCATCAATATGGTTGACCCGGACTTAGGGGCGGACCTAGAAACCAAATTTTTTAAAAAAAAATTAAGGACATAAAAACAAAGAAAATAGAATTTATTAAGAATTTTTTTAATTTTATTTTAGGGAAACTAATTTGTGGCTTTTGTGTCATTGAGGGGTTAATTGATTAGTAGTCTAATAAATTTTAAGGGAAGCTAAAAATATAATTGGTAATTAATGCCCTTAATTTATTTTGAAGACTTGTATATAATAGGTTGTTTGACTTAAATTATGTTCATTTTGATGAAGTTAAACTATCACATTGTTGTAGGGACCGGATAAATATTCCAAGTCTCCTATAGCAAATTAAAATGAATAGATTTATAAAATGGTAAGAATTACTTAAAATGTAAAAATATCAAGTTTTAATAATTTTTTAACGTCATACATTTTTTTTTTGTAAGCGATTAAGTCGATCATTTATATAAATCGTAATTTTTTTTTATATTTTCTTTTAGACAAAGTAACTTTAATTAGGATGCTGAAATTTTGAAATTTAATTATTTTTATATGATTACTTTGTTATTATGTTTTTTAAAATATACTCACAAAAGAGAAACACATATCAATGGAGATAATTTTTTACACACAAAAAAAAAACTAAGAGGGGTGTATTAGTAATTACTTGCGTCCTAGCCCCGGGGCATAGGAGAGGATGGCGCGGGTGGTGGTATTGTCGAAGGGCACTCCGGCGACAGAGGCATAGGCACGGGCGGCCATGAAATAAGAAGCTCCGGCGGTGCGGTTGGCACAGAGGAGAACGTCGGTAGTCTGGCCGGGAGCCACGAGAACGACGTCTGTTTCGAATTGGTCGGTGTACACGGCGTCCACGGCCACCACCGTCATCGAGTGGCCGGCGATCTTGAAGAAGAGCTGATTATTGAGTGCAGCGTTGATTATCCGTAGCAAGTACGTCTTCCCATGCACAACCTCCAAATTATACATATCTACATGCATGCCCATTATTATTATTATTATTGTCATTATCAAACATTAATTTATTAGCAATCATTGACGAAGCTAGAAACTCAAGTCGGGGGGTCAAATTTAAAAACATCATATAAATTTAAGTAACAAAATTTAAAAATGCTAAAGATTTTAAGGTAAAAATTGCAATCTTTAAAAGTTCAGAGAGATATTTACTCCTCCTGAGCCCAAGGTAGCAATTAAGAATATTTGCATGTGATAATATTTTTTTTTCTATAGTACAAAATGTTTTTATTTTATTTTAATTTTTATACTTAATTTTCGTTTTTGTCACACTTTTTTTAGGTTTAACAAGAATCAGTTGCAATGTTATTATGAGAAGTATGTAATTATGTAAAATTCAGAGTATTTTTTTTTTTTTTTTAATTTGTTACCATTTTTGGAGCAGGGATAGAGATCGCCAGGCTTTCCATTGATGGTATAAGCGTCGGAGTTCTTAGGAGCTCCGCCAATTGCAAGGGCCTGATTCTCAATGTCAACCACATTACCATTCCACCACTCCCCTGAAACATTATTCTATAAAATTAATTCTAAAATACACAAAATATTTGTACACTACGCTTCATTATTATTGGAATATCAATCTCCGGGTTATGACTCTTGTCAATAAACTGGAATTTTTTTTATTTTTTTTATTTTACTTTAGACATTTTTATGATTTTTCATAATATTGGCCAGCTACCGATTTGTAAACGACGTGTATGTCTATAAAGTGTCTAAATTGAGAAAAATGCTTGTACAAAATCAATTGTTGTAGTTTTTAGAGATGATTAGGCCAATTTAATATAAGTATTAGGAAGTAAAATTATTTGGTTAATTATTATAGTAAACGAACCTAGCAATATGGGAATTTCGGCTTCGGGTTCAGGGAAGGGACGGCTATTAGGGAACCGTGGGTGAATAATGAGAGCACCGTAGACGGTGGCACGGAGCCACGAGGAGTGAGCGTGCCACCACAAAGTGCCCTCTTGACCGGTGATCTTGAATTTATAAGTGTACGAATGCCTTGGTCGAATAGGGCATTGTGTCACATATTCTGGTCCGTCAGCCCATCCACTTAATAACTGAAATATTCCATGCCTGTTTCATAATAAGCATATCAATAATTTTAGGGCATTTACACTACTGTAAAGGGCAGATGTGAGAAAATAAGCACATAAATCTAGATTAGTAGATAGCAAAAAGTTTGATATTTTGTATTTTACAAAATATGAACACATTATTTTAGAGGCAATTAGGCTAATAGCTTAACATTTCAACATCCTTTTAAAAATAGCTCAATTTTCATTTTATTAGAAAAATAACTCACCAAGCCGAAGTTAATTAAATTAACTGTTTATTTAATTAAATTAATTGAATACTATTTCCCTAATAAAATAAAATTTTGGCTAAATCTATAAAATAGGTAAAGAATTAATTAGTTGCAACAAATACTTGCATTATTTTATTCCTAATTTGTCTCGGTTAACAAATGAAAAAAATGTTGAAAGCCCAATGACTGATTATAGCATAATTATTTAAATATTAAAAATATAATTTTATGCCTAAATATTTTATAATATGTTGCATGTGTATGTTGTCTTAATTTATACTGAATTTATCATTATTAGATAATTGGACTAGAATTTTCGGGTAAATGGTGTAAATGAACCTTACGTGCATGTGTCGGTAAAAATATGAACTTAATAAAGCAGGATTTATTTTTAGGTATATACTTAAAACATATGCATTTACTTACTTGGTTATGTGGTAAACTAGTAACACAATTTTAAAATGAAGGTGACGTGTGAGGATTCTTAATATGGAGCTAATCATTAGTGTATTAATTAATAAATATATAATATTATACGATTTCATTGACCACTTCCTAGCTACCGAACCTAGTTACGTGTAAATATTCTTTGCTAATTAAAAATACTTCTTATTACCTAATTAAGAACTGCAAACTATCACATCAAATTATTGTTGAAAACTAGACTATACCTCATCTATAAAAAAAGACTGATAAATCATGAAACTTTATTGCATACAAAGTTGATGAAATTATTATTGGCCAAGTTAAATTGCGCTAGTGATTGACCGGGTCACTTTATGATCCATAGGTTTACTATAATATATACAAATATTTAAAAAAAAAAAAAACGAATAGCTAGAAGAACAGCCTGATTGCATGTGTATTATTTTCTGCATCTTTTTCTTTTATTAAAAAGGGTTTTTTTTTAATATAGTTCAAATAAATAATTTTTTTGTCTATTTTTTTATGCACGTAAAATATGTGAATTTAAAATTAATCTATAAAATTTCTGAATTATTACCGTCTATTTATAAGCTCTATGTGGTAACAATTTTAAAAAATAACGTGTCGTATAGGAATTATTATTATCGGAGCTAATCCTTATATTAACAAGATATGTACATGGTAAACGATAATTCATTCTTATAAATATATAAGATCTCAATGAAAATGATCACTTCCTAGCTACCTAACCTAGTTATGCATTCATGCTTAATATATTATTTGCTAAGATACTGTAAGCTATCACATCAAATTGTTGAAAAATAGACTATATATTAACAAAAAATAAAAAAAAATGGTAACTCGTGAATTTTTATTGCATACAAATTTGCAAGTTTAATTGCGAAAGTGATTAACTAGGTCACAAAAAACCCCCCTACAAGAACAGCCTTCTTGCATGTGTTTTATTATTCTGAATCTTTTCTCCTTTATATAAAAAAAAAGGGTTAATAATTTCAAATTCCCACCCCAGCTATAATAGTGATCACGAATTACGTAATTCGTTGAAGTCAGTAATTTTTTTTTTGGTTCATAGTCCATGAAGATTTTGTAACAATAATACTCACGACAGAGATCATAATCAATATAATTAGTGCACGTTTAACTAGAATATATACATAATAATTGAATTACCAGTGTATTGTGATATTGTATGGCGAGTCGTTAAAAACTTCAACGACAAGCGTGTCGCCCTCTCGAACCTCTATCGCCGGTCCTGGCAATGTTCCGTTTGCCGAAACTACCACTTGTTCTTTGCACAGGTGGTTAACCGTTAGATTTTTCACCTGCGGACATATAATTAATATAAATAATTATATAAATATGTTTAACTAGAAAACCAATATTGGTAACTATAGGACCTAGGGTTTAATTTCATGCAGTTTTGCTTTAGTAAAAGTACGTATCCTTATAGTATAAAATTACATATATTTATTAAAGACATGATGCTTAAGAAGTATATGTCCTAAATGTAATTTCATGTAGTTTTTTTTTGTAGTAAAAGTATATCCTGATACTATAAAATAGGAAATATATATGCCCTAAGGATAGTAATAATAATGATAAAAAATGGTTTAGAAAAATTTACGTGTAAAGAGTGCTTCACTATAGTTGGTGATTGAGCAGAAGAAGCTATGATAGAGAGAGCAAATGCGAGCAAGAAAGTGAATGATCGTCCCATGTTGAAGAAGTAGAAAGAATATATGAAAGAAACTAAGATATGGCTTATGGCTAATAAGTGGCAAATATATTCACGTATATATAGACACACATATAAGGATATTGAAGGAAGGAGTTGTTTAGCTAGTAATGATCAGCTTGAGGATATGTTTCAATTTATTAAATAAAACGTGTGCCCACAAATGTACTAAAGATTTTAGTATTTTGATATCTCAACATATGCATTATCTATTTTTGTATTTTATAGTGCAAATGATAAACGAGACAGATAGATTGCGTGACATTACAACCAATATATTCGACGAACGGGTAACGGTCTCGAAAATGGACTCTTTTTTAGTTATTTATTTCCTTCCTTTCATGTGTTTGCAAAAATGTTAAGGAATACAATATTTATAAAAAAAAAAATGTTAAGGAAAATCGAAAGATAAAGAGAGCTAATAATGTTTACAAGGTCATGTTTTGATTATTTTATCGTCAATTTTTCACACGGTATTTACTTTAACATGTAATTTAAAATAACGACGAGGAGATAGTTTTTTTTTTAAATTTTTTATTTATTTAAAAACACTTGTAAATGACTATATACCTTCGCGAAGCTTGAATAATAACACAAGTTAACTTCATATTATCGTATGCTTTCATTCTTTGCGCGAACTATGGATATGACGGAAAAAAAGAGAACAAGAAAGATTAGTCCTATTTTATCCTATATTATTTTTCACCAAAGTAGCTGGTACTTGTAACTTATTGTATTTGTTTAAAAAAGAAATTAGCTGGTATTATGATAATGTACTTTTATCGGCTCATGAACATCTGTATATATTTTGTCATGCTTGCCACTGATAGGCTTAACCTAGAGCGAGTTGGACATATTTTATCGGCTCATGAACATCTGTATATATTTTGTCATGCTTGCCACTGATAGGCTTAACCTAGAGCGAGTTGGACATATATATATATATATATATATATATATATATATATATGAATTTGAATAATGAAGTTTTGTTTTTTTTTTTTTTTTTTTTTTTTTTTAGAGTTTGGAAAACATAATGTCAATTACGTGTTTCTAATAACATTATGTAATCTTTCTTTCTTAGCAAGCCATTGACAAAAAGTGTATATATGTCAGTTACGTGTTTCTAATAACATCATGTAATCTTGAAAAGTTCGTTGCGTTGATGATTCTAATTTTCTGTAGTAAATAGATAGAAAAAAAAGACGTTTAATCGCAAATTTTACATTACTAAATAGATACAAAGGCGCTTAAATTTTGTGGTTTTTATTTTTATTTTCTTTTACTTGCAAGACATGAAAGTAGGTTTCTATGCTTCTTCTATATTTTTCTCTTAATAAAATTCCACATTCATTAACATAGACATTGCTCTAAAAATGGAACATTCACGTTCAAATTGTGTTTTAACTGCCCTACAAAATTTGGACCTCAATTTTAACTGTTGTACAAATTATCAATTCTTTATTAGTGTTTATATTTAAAATGGTTATGTTTTATCCTTAGTAATTCATAAGCGATATATAAAAATATAATTGCATATCATCTTCTTAATAATTTAGCACACGACACATTGATATTTTAATATCATAATCCTAACAGGTCCTGGAATCGAAAGATCTTAAATCTTTTCATAGGTGTTCTATATATTTTCAAGCTTCAACCGATAGGATATAGAGAATACATCAATACGATTCCAGTAGTTTGATAGGCTAAATATTTTATCATACATAATTTTTAAATATTTTTTTTTCATCGATCTGAAATAGGATGCAGAAGTGCCGTGTATTATTTAGAACTTTCTTATTCGCCAACAGCTTTTGAATATTTTTCTTCATATCGTACAATTTTCAACGCGTTAATAGGATGATATTTTATTGGAGATTTCCTTTATTACATTTTCCTAGTTGGTTGTTAAACTGTTTTGTAACCCTTGACAATACTATTTGAACTTCGGATGTCATGACGACTACTATGTAATTATTAGTACAATTTTTATCATTAAAGATTGAGAAAACCAAATAATAGTTACAACATTGGTTGTCATGACAGCAAACGAAAATACAGGGCTTCTGGAGTATAAATACGACCCAGTCCAACATTTACTTATTTAATTTAATGTTTTGTTTCACGAATCATAAGGCAATTTGATCAAATAATACTTTTAATTATATGATTATGTATAGTTAAAATGTGCTCTTGAAATATCAAAATTATTTTTACAAATAAGGCCCAAAACCTCTCACAAAAGTCAGCAACAAAGCCTATTATTGTGAGCAGTTATTTAATGCGATTTTAAAGTTAAATATGGCCTTTAATATAAAAAAATACAACGATATAATTTTGATAAGCCAAATGTTTTTTATAGCATTAAAATGGTATTTTGCTCACTTATTTATACCTTCTTTATTCAATTTACAATATCCAAATAACATTTTTTAAAAAGTGATTTAAAGTTCAAGAGAAGAAAGAGCTCAAGAGAAACATAAAAAATAAATAAAAAAAAGGTTATATCTTCATAGCTATTTGTTTTTTTTTAATATAATATTTTTAATTATATTTAGTTGTATTGTAATTTTATATTTAATATGTTCTCTTACAATAATTTTATGATGTGTTGTTTTATTTTTAAATTAATCTAAATATAATTATAAAAGACTTATTTTATGCCAACTCGCCCAAGGCCCCCAAATTTCTTGAGCCGACTGTGTTTGGAAGTTGCAGTGTCTCATTGAAAGTTGCGGATATCTATTTCTCATAAATTGTATATTTCCTAGATAGCTTTTTATATTTTCCATGTAAAAATATATATATTTATGTTGTCTTCTCCATGTATAAATAGAGTCTCTCCTCTCATATCAATACAATAAGAAGAAAAAAATTTCTCTCTAAATTTCTACAATTTTCATTTACAAATTTATTTTTTCTCTGCTTAAACTCATTCTCAACCAACCACCCTCATATTCTTGAAGCTCGCCATCTCTTCTCCTCTTCAAAGCTCGTCTTCTCCCCTCATCTCTGTTGCCGGCGCGTCTCACCTGTCTGCAACCTCTCCTACTGTTCAAAGGTCTTCGTTTGCCCTCCTCTACGGCGAGTTCGAAGGCGTTATTTCTTTCTTGGAATCGTTGCTTGGGTGGTACTTGCTTGTTATTGATTTTGTTATTTGAGTGAATTTTCGCTTTCAGTTTTTGTCGGCTACACCGCTAGGGAAGTAAAGCAATTGCTTTATGCTTCCACTAAATCAAGGTCTAAGTCATATATTGAGTAGTCTAAATAGATACTAAGAAAAGGCTTACAAAATAAATTTGTGTTAGGCCTCAAAAATTCTAGAGCCGAGCTACTATGTATGTTTGCGGTTGAATTTCTCTTTAAATTAATGGGTTAGGGTTCTAAACTTAAAAGGGAGTTTATGATTTTCTATAAGAGGAAAAAAAGACCTTTAGAAGTGTTAAAAATCGCTTCTAAAGATAAAAAAATCGCTTTTAAATGACCTTTGGAGTAGTGTCTAAGGCCAAAGAGTGGCTAATTAGAACTAAGGTTCCGTGTTCTTGGGCACAAAAGTTTGGAAAGGAGTTCGCGTGAGACGATGATGATAGTTGTGGGTGTAGAGTTCGACCCTCTTGTTGCGAATTTTCTCGCACACGCAAGTGCACGTGGTCGCAATAGTAATAAATCGTAAGAACGAGTCGATCCCACGAGGACTAGCTAATTTGAAGATTCAAGATTCACAAGTTTGAATGAGAACCCAAAAATAATGATAGAAGGTTTGTCACAAAATTATCTAACAAGTAAATAAAATAAATAACAAAACTAAAGAACGGTTTTACAATTATGAAGACGGAGGACTATGGTTTTACGAGTTCAATCTACGGTTCGGATTCACGGAAATTACGCACGATTATTATTGTTCATATATTACTACTCGTACTCACGCTAATCGTATCACTAAATCTCTCTCGAGCATCTAGCAACCTAAACTCAATGCCGGAGTTTTATCTCTCGATCTCAACTCCTAAAAAGCACGGCAAGCATTCACAACAAGAGTACACACACGAGTCTAAAACAGCCTAGCTATCTCTAGCCTAGGAATGTATTTTAGTAATCCAAAACAAAAGCACAACAATCTAATCTTTCTCAAGCATTAGAATTGAACATAAAACATGCATAAGGTAGCTAATCTCATACAAGGCATTAAACATGGAATTGAACTAAGCAACATGACAAGAACAACAACAATAAAATCAATATATTTAGGAATCCATAACCGTCAAGAACTCGCTACACCATAGCCCTATGGAGGCTTAGTTCATGGTGATACAAAGAACAAAGCAAACATAAATCAAGAACAATGAAACCAACATAATCTTCATAAATAAATGGAGTTCAAGAGATAGAGGAAGAGGATAAAACTATGGTGGTGGTGGCTGGACGATTTCCGGTGAGATGGCACTCCGATCTCCTTCTTCTCCAAAGCAAAACCAAGAGAAACTCTAAGGAAAAAATGAAGAACAAAGAAAAGCTCTCTCTCACATGAGATGAGATGAGATCCCCAAACCCTAGCATGCCTTAGTATGATTGTATTTGTGTTTTTAAGGATGAATGAGGTCATTTTCGGAGCCATCTGGACCTTTCATTTTGATCCAATGGCCAAAATCCGCTCAGAAACGCAACATTGGAAAAAGCTGATTTCGGGACCGCGCGGCGCGCACTTTTGTCTGCGCGGCACGCATATCATTTTTTCAGCTTCGCACGGTTCGCGCGTACGACTCTGGAGGCAAAAACGGCGAAATTTTCGTCCGCGCGCCGCGCGCTTCCCGGTTCGCTGCACACCGTTTTTTAAACGGTCGTAACTCCTAGCTCCGATGTCCGATTTCTGCAAATAAACATGCGTTGGAAAGCTAAGAGGGAGCTCTATCCAATTATGGAAGTGGATCATCCAGAATCATCATTTAAAAATCCAAAAATCCTGCCGAAGAGGACGTCGTTCCTTGTTTCGCTCCAAGTTGTCCAAATGTGTATGAATCTCCTTGAAATTGTTCGGAATCGTCACATGATGCGCTAATAACCTCCTCAAGACCCAATTGACCTTTTAAACCTGAAAATCACTCACAAACATACAAAAACTATCAAAAACACTTGAGGACTCGTTAGTTTTTAGTCTGGGAAATAGGAGTTTTACGCGTAATAAACGCACCTACCAAATCCTCCCAAACTTAAACCGTTACTTGTCCTCAAGTAACAAAAAGAACAAAATCACACAAAATAAGTTATCTAAACAAAACGGGTAAAACTTAGCACTTGCAATACTCAACCAACTCGTGTTTGCCTCAATTAAAATCTATAGACTTACATAAACCCGAAAACCCACAATTTTAATGTTCAAACCAACTACCAAATGAGATAGAAATCATATGAGCTCATGTTACCTTAGACCGTTTGCAATGCTTACCCGTCTCGTGAGCTTTCGGGCACCAAGTCTCGTAGCCTTTTCAACCTCCATCGAGAGAACATAAAAATCGAAAATAAATAGGAATTTGTTTCAATTTGACACACCCATATGCCCCCTCTTCTCCCTTGATCTCCACTAATGTGCACACATCATATCTAGCTCGTCAATGAGGTCTTAAAAGGCTTGTAATGTTCAAGGTAAGGTCAAAGGTATGGAAAGAAAATTTTAGTGGCTCAAACATCAACTTTAGCGACTCAAATCTCACCCAAAAATACAACCCTCACATGAAGTTCACTCACTCACCCATCCCTACGTTCTTGGCATCAAATTTCGGCCAATGAGAACGTTTTACTTAGTGTTTTTATTTCCCGTGTTTTCCCCACAAACTTCGACTCAACAACAACAAGCGACAAGTCTCTAAAACAAAAACATAGAACACCACGCCAAAATATATGACATAAATAAACACTTTTTTATTTTTTTTTTATTTTTTTTTTTTTTCTTTACTTCTCTTTTTTTTTCAGATTTTTTTTTTCTTTTTTTTTGGGGTACATAACAATAAAATTAAAAATAAATAATCACCGGCGTGGCGTCTAATGGACTATAAAACACGTAGAGACTAGTCGAATAACATGTCATAAAATAGAAAGAATTCACTCATGTCACTCAAGAGTCGCTAAAGTCAATGAGGTTCTTTGTGGGATTTTCAAATCATCGGCTCGGCTTTTTCTGACTAAGTATCGAGAATGGATAGTGTTTGGCCTTTTGTGAGTGGGTTCTAAAAGATAAACAAACATGGGTTGGCTTTTTGGCTTGACGGGCTATACCTAATGCCTAAATCATCCTCGCTAGATCAATGTGCACTTAATTTCGCTTCGATTAGAGATCGGAGAGGGTTCTAGTGTGTTCGGTGTTCTCTTTCAAACGATCGGCTAGACTACTCCTCAAAGTTTCTTAAGCTTCGAGACATGCATTATTTGGGTCTAGTATGGCAACAATAGATCTCAACAACTTCTTTCACACAAGGTAGTTCATAGGTTAGACTCCAAAATCTAAGGCTTAAGATTATCAACATCCTTGGCAAACACATATGAATCAATCAAAGCAAGCAAGCACTTAGTTCTACCTAACACACAAAACAAATCTAAAAACAAACAACCAAAAGTTCCCGCAAGTCAAGAAAAAAATTCCCCCTAAACTTAGGATGCTATATTGTCCTCAATATAGACTTGAAAAACGTGGAGAAAGGACTTACCTTGCGGGGGTGGTGATCGCCCCTACTCGCGACCTTTTTAATTAACATGGAGGATCTTCTTTTTCCTCATCTTCCAATTTCGCTCGGGAGGCCTCGTCCATTGATTGACCCATGTAGGAATAAGCGTGATAGCATGATGGTTCTCCGAGCGTGGATAACTCGGCGGCTGTGGAGGCGTCGGATCGCGCTTTTTCTTTCTCCATGGAGGCGGTGATGGGCTCTTCTTTTTCCTCCACGACGCTGTCTTCCTTTGTCTCCAAGGAGGTGGTGGATGTGGACGAATGGGGTCGATGGAGATCGCCACGGATTTGTTCATGCTTGGCGGAATGAGGCACATGGGTTGGCTCTCATTTGTGGTAGTTTCTCCGCGTTTTCTTTCCACCGAAATTGACAAGCGCCAAGGAATTTGCAGATTCCAAGGAAGATCTCCTTGAGGGAGCTTGAAGCTTATAGCATGAAGGACAGGGAGACCATGCTTCTCAAGTGCCGGTGATGAAGTCACAACGTCAAGGAGACGTTGTGGGCATTTCTCATTTGTGGGAGAGAGGATTGGCGGTGGTGAAGTGGGCGGTGGGTTTGTCGGTGAAGGATCCGCCTCGCTCTCTTCGTCTTCACCTAGCGCGTCCATCTCGTCCTCCTCGTCTTCCTCGAAGGCAACCATGAGGCTTTTCTTCTCCACGAAGCTTGATATGGCTTCCTCTTGTTGAGCAATGAAGGCCTCTTGGCTTGCAATGAAATCCTCTTGCCTATTTGAGAGCGCAGACATCCAATCAATCCCGGCTTGCAACAACGCTCTGAGTTTGGAGTTGTCATCTTGAGGAGGAGGGGAGTAGTGAGGGTAGTTATATGAGTAATTGTGTTGACTATCCCACTCCTCCATGTAGTGGTATTCCGAGGATTGGTCTTGGAGCTCATATTGTTGTGGCGGTGGGGCGTAGTATTGTTGATGATATTGTGGCGCTCCCCACGTGTTGCACGGTTGATCATCACATGGCTCCGTGTAGTGGTGCTCATTCTCCGGCGTTCGGTACGTCGGCCAATTGTAATTCATCGTTGGTTTTCGGAATGGCCCATGAAATAAGAGAACGAACACATGTTAGACAAAAAAAAAAAAGTTCAAATAAAAACTTATGAAATGAATCCCAATTTAAAACTAATCCCCGGCAACGGCGCCAAAAACTTGTTGCGAATTTTCTCGCACACGCAAGTGCACGTGGTCGCAATAGTAATAAATCGTAAGAACGAGTCGATCCCACGAGGACTAGCTAAATTGATGATTCAAGATTCACAAGTTTGAATGAGAACCAAAAAATAATGATAGAAGGTTTGTCACAAAATTATCTAACAAGTAAATAAAATAAATAACAAAACTAAAGAACGGTTTTACAATTATGAAGACGGAGGACTATGGTTTCACGAGTTCAATCTACGGTTCGGATTCACGGAAATTACGCACGATTATTATTGTTCATATATTACTACTCGTACTCACGCTAATCGTATCACTAAATCTCTCTCGAGCATCTAGCAACCTAAACTCAATGCCGGAGTTTTATCTCTCGATCTCAACTCCTAAAAAGCACGGCAAGCATTCACAACAAGAGTACACACACGAGTCTAAAACAGCCTAGCTATCTCTAGCCTAGGAATGTATTTTAGTAATCCAAAACAAAAGCACAACAATCTAATCTTTCTCAAGCATTAGAATTGAACATAAAACATGCATAAGGTAGCTAATCTCATACAAGGCATTAAACATGGAATTGAACTAAGCAACATGACAAGAACAACAACAATAAAATCAATATATTTAGGAATCCATAACCGTCAAGAACTCGCTACACCATAGCCCTATGGAGGCTTAGTTCATGGTGATACAAAGAACAAAGCAAACATAAATCAAGAACAATGAAACCAACATAATCTTCATAAATAAATGGAGTTCAAGAGATAGAGGAAGAGGATAAAACTATGGTGGTGGTGGCTGGACGAATTCCGGTGAGATGGCACTCCGATCTCCTTCTTCTCCAAAGCAAAACCAAGAGAAACTCTAAGGAAAAAATGAAGAACAAAGAAAAGCTCTCTCTCACATGAGATGAGATGAGATCCCCAAACCCTAGCATGCCTTAGTATGATTGTATTTGTGTTTTTAAGGATGAATGAGGTCATTTTCGGAGCCATCTGGACCTTTCATTTTGATCCAATGGCCAAAATCCGCTCAGAAACGCAACATTGGAAAAAGCTGATTTCGGGACCGCGCGGCGCGCACTTTTGTCTGCGCGGCACGCATATCATTTTTTCAGCTTCGCACGGTTCGCGCGTACGACTCTGGAGGCAAAAACGGCGAAATTTTCGTCCGCGCGCCGCGCGCTTCCCGGTTCGCTGCACACCGTTTTTTAAACGGTCGTAACTCCTAGCTCCGATGTCCGATTTCTGCAAATAAACATGCGTTGGAAAGCTAAGAGGGAGCTCTATCCAATTATGGAAGTGGATCATCCAGAATCATCATTTAAAAATCCCAAAATCCTTCCGAAGAGGACGTCGTTCCTTGTTTCGCTCCAAGTTGTCCAAATGTGTATGAATCTCCTTGAAATTGTTCGGAATCGTCACATGATGCGCTAATAACCTCCTCAAGACCCAATTGACCTTTTAAACCTGAAAATCACTCACAAACATACAAAAACTATCAAAAACACTTGAGGACTCGTTAGTTTTTAGTCTAGGAAATAGGAGTTTTACGCGTAATAAACACACCTATCACCTCTAAATAAATTTATAATGGACCGGGTGGCCCGGTAATCCATGAAGGCCCATGTGACCCAAACGACATGAGAAACAATGCAACAACGATAGATTTGTTATTTGTGATATGTGGTTGCGTATAGTCAACAAGTTGATTGGGCCTGGCCCATATTCTACTTCACGAGTTCGGCCCATCTTCTGCAAGAAGCAGTCACAAAGTCGAAGTCAACATGAGACGCATCATTCCGCCTCGAGACCCGGAGTTGTTGAAGATTTCTACCTAGCTCTTCAACCAGGCGACGTGACGTGGCAAGACGAGAGACGATAAAAGACGAAGTCACCAACACGTGTACACGAAGATTTCGTACTTCACCGGCCCATAAATTCCTACTTTACGTGAAGAAATACACGTTATTTTTTCCTTACTTTTGGTTTTGACTTTCTTTCTTCTCAATTGTATCTTCAAGCTCGCTATCAATCTTTGTGATTGTTGAGTTCGGCATTTGTAATTGAGACCGCATCATTAATATAATCGTTCTTACTCCTTTTTCGATCAAGTTTTCTTTAATGTTCTGAGTTTACCCTTATTTTCATACGACGACTTTATGAGATCTACACTCTAAATACTAAAACGACATAAAAACTTTTCTTTTAATTTTCCCTGGTGATCCAGATTAAAAAAAATACAAAAATAAAACTTACATCCCGTCAAATATTCATTTGTAAATTTAATATATATCACATATAAATGATGATTGCTGTACCGTGCGAGTCATTGATGTACCGTGTCATTTGTAACTCACACGGTACATTTGTAACTTATATCACATATAAAAGCTGATTACGATCGATACATTTAACTCTTTAATGTATTTCATAATCTAGCACTTTGGAAAATCAGACGGTGGAGGAGGAAGTGTAGTTGATTTGGTGGGCCCATTTGGAACCTCAAAAGCCATAGCCATGCCCAACGGCACATGCACGTCCAGATGACAATGCATCAACCACACACCTATATATACGGTTCAAGAAATTCATAATTAGTCAAAGAAAAATGAAATCATAAAAGTTTTCAAGTTAAAAAAACCCTAATAGTAGTATAAGTAATTGCTTAGCGAAGTAAGATAATGGTTTTCATACCTTTAAGTTTGCTTTTTCTTAACTACGAATTTTATTTCCTACGATGTATCACGATATCGTTTCTACACTGGCACTAAAACATTAATATAATAAGTAATCGTTTTCTATACACATTAAAATATTATTTTCTTTATTATTGCGTGCATGTTTTCGTATCTTCAGATAGTATTATCATGAATTCATGATCGGAAAGCAGATAATGCCCAGCTGTTTCTCGCTCGGTCACATAGATGAACCTAATTATTTAATCAATACTTTTATGATCCCATACGTAGGTCTATAAGCAAATTCAAATTAGGAAAGAGCCGTGAATCATTTGATGATATATATATAAAAAAAAAAGGTTGACAAAAGTTAGTATGAATTTTTTTGCATTACTGATAATTTATACTTGTTTGCGAATCATTTGATGCGCAGAAGTTAAAATAAATTATTATAATGTGTAAGATTGTTCTTACATTTTTTGCACTGCATTTTTAGGACATTTTAATAAAATAAAATTAATTAATTTGTTAAATATTTAAAGTTTGTCTAAAATTATGAAAGTAGCGAAGTTTAAAACATTTGTAAGTATAAAGTGTCAATCAATATTTTGGCCCTGTAGAAAAAACTATAAAAGGGTGTAAATATTTTATATACATGTGTCAATATTTTTATGATCTATAGTGTCAATAATTTTTTTTTTTTTTAATAATTAAAAACATCTAATTTTGGTTATATCATTTAAAAAAGACATAAAACTTTGGACTATTTCGCTAAAAAAAGATACAAACATTGACTATTGCTTTCCTTCAATGGCCCAAGTAGGGTTTAGTGAACGCAAACCTGGATTATTAGCTTGGAATCGGATGACAGCCCAACCACCAACCGGCACGGCAATAGTGTTACGGCTTTGCGGATTTATGAGATTGAACTTCCACGAATCCCTTTCTCGGTCGAAGTTCCCGAATCCCTGAGCCAACACGTGGAAGTTAAAGCCGTGGAGGTGAATCGGGTGGCTCTCGACTGCGATGAGAGCTGTGTTCTGAAGCACAATCTCCACCACATCATTGTACTCAAGCTTCTTCACTTGTGTCCCTTTCGGCGCGAACAGAAGCGCCAGGTCGAATCTCAGCCCCGCGTCCGTATAGTTAAAAGGCATCGGAGGACTATCCGGAAAGTCCGTCGTGTAAACTCCGGCGGTCTTGCCAGAGAAGAACGCGCCGAGCATTGATGCCTTAGCGTGTCCGGGGATGACGAACGAGTGGTTGTTCATGCTCGCGGAGAGTCTGATCTGCCCAAAGATCCCGGTGCAATGGGGCGGGGGACATAACTCGAGGCCCAGCCCGAACGCGATGAACATGCGCTTGTGGACCAATAGCGGTACGCGGGTCCAGTGGGGAGCGCCGACGAGGGCGGTGAGGCTTGTGAAGAAGCGGTGTGCGGTTGGGGTGTCGTGAAAATCCGGCAGGGTCGGCATCATAATGGACCCAACCTTAGGCCTAGACCAAGAAACCAAATGCAAATAATTAGCAAACTAGCCAACTAAAACTAGAAGAATTTCTAATTAGTCAAAGTTTTATAATTTTTTGGTGAATAGCCAACGTTTTATAAGTTTAAGTAAATTTTAGGTAAATAGTCAACATTTTGATAGAGCTTTTCAGTCAATTTATACTTGTAAATATTTGATCATGACTATTTACCAAAAATTTACTAAAGATTGGCTAAATGACAAATCAAAACTATAAATAAGGTTATATATCTAATGGACCCTTACTAAAAATTTACTGAATACAGACTTTATAAAAAGCATGGCTGTTTTGCTAATCATTTAGTTTTGAATGAACATTTTATTTTATATATAAAAGTAGAGGGGGCATAATTGTAATTTACTTGTGTCCTAGCCCCGGGGCGTAGGAGAGGAGGGCGCGGGTGGTGGTGTTGTCGAAGGAGAGTCCGACGGCGGAGGCGTAGGCACGAGCAGCCATGTAATAGGAGGTTCCGGCGGAGCGGTTGGCAAAGAGAAGGACGTCGGTGGTCTGACCGGGAGCGATGACGACGACGTCTGTTTCGAATTGGTCGGTGTACACGGCGTCCACGGCCACCACCGTCATTGAGTGGCCGGCGATCTTGAAGAAGAGTTGATTATTGAGCGCAGCGTTGATTATGCGCAACAAGTACGTCTTTCCGTGCACAACCTCCAACTTATACATATCTGCCCGTTATCATTTATTAGTAACAATATGACATCATATATATATATATATATATATATATTAATTTCCACAATTTAGATGTATAATTACAAAAATCTCATTTTTCCTCCGAGAGTTAATTAGCCCTACCATTTTTCCTGTGAGATCTCATTGGTAGAAAATGTCTTTAATATTGAAATTTAATATTTACTTCCTTGTAATAGTTCTTAATAATATAGTGGTTTGTACATGTGTGATGGAAGAATAAAATAGTAAAATAAAATTTAAAAAAAAATAGAAATGGACTGTTTTGTATTTTTATTGTTACCATTTTTGGAGCAGGCATAGAGATCGCCGGGCTTTCCATTGATGGTGTAAGCATCGGAGTTATTAGCAGCTCCGCCGCTAGCGATGGCCTGATTCTCAATGTCAACCACATTACCATTCCACCACTCACCTGAAACATTATTCTATGCATTAATTCTCACATTTCCAAATATATATATATATATATATATATATATATATATATATATATATATATATATATATATATATATACATACAATGACGAAGCTAAGAAATTCTTTAGAGAGTGGCATTGTATAGTTCTTTGAGAGTGTCGAGTATAATATTGAATTAACATTTTAGTAACTCTTTAGTGAAGATGATGAAGATAATTTTATACAAATTGATATGAGCTTGGATATTTACCCAAAAAAAAAAAAAAAAAAACTCAAGATTCTATTTCTTTTTATATTGACTATTGTTTATTGTGTCACATATTCTAGGGACTTGTTTATTTTTATTGGCAACGACGTGAGTTAAAAAACTCAAGTAATAACTTTTTTTTTTTAAATGCCGCTTTCTTAAATCATTATCTCTCTACTTCGAAAAAATTGGTAGAGTCCCATCGCCAAGATTAAAAAAAAAGAGAGTACTTTAGAATATCTAAAGTGAAAGTGGTAAAAAAACAGCTCGTTGTGTTTTAGTGATAATCATATCCGCCATTTCCTCATTTTAATTGTAGCATAACTGTGATAATTTTGTACTTTCTAAGAAGAACAAATGATTTTTTTTTTTTTTTTTTTTTTTTTTTTTTTATCACTTCACTCCTCAAATAAATAATCAAATTATAAGTATAGTTATTCGGTTAAGCGTAAAGACCTAACAAGATGGGAATTTCGGCGTCGGGTTTAGGAAATAAGGGACGGAAAATGGGGAACCGTGGGTGGATAATAAGAGCACCGTATACGGTGGCACGGAGCGACGATGAGTGAGCGTGCCACCACAAAGTGCCTTCTTGGCCGCTGATTTTGAATTTGTAAGTGTACGAATGTCCGGGACGAATAGGGCATTGTGTCACATATTGCGGTCCATCGGCCCATGCACTTAATTTCTGAAATATTCCATGCCTGTTTCATAATATCTTATTAATTATTTGGCAAACTTCTCCACAAAATTTAAATCAAATAAACTAGTATATAAATACATTGATTTATAATGTCTAAGTTCAGTGACGGAGCCAGGATTTCAATAAAGGGGGGGCAAATTCGAGAAATATTTTTTAGGAGGGGCATTATTGAAAAAAAAACTTACAAATTTGGGTCAAAAACATAATTATTAGTAAAATTTAGGGGTAAAATTATAAAAAAGTATAAAAATTTGAGATTAAAAAATCATTTTCAAAAATTGAGGGGGGGCATTGGCCCACCCTGGCCCCCACCTGGCTCCGTCACTATCTAAGTTGGTTAATAACTATTTATCCGTTGACACTTATGGACCGTCCAGTTAAAATAAATTATTAATTCAGTGTTAGAAAATGAAAAATATGACAGATTTTCTCAATAAACGAAGATATTTTTGTATTTTCTTAAATAATGTGAAATTTACTAGTTATCCTAGTAAATATCTTAATTATATTTTCTCTAGTTAGCTATATGGTGATAAAAGTATGAGGTGAAGTATATGGGTAATATTATTGGAGCTAATCATTATATGATCTAGACATACATATGGTAATGGTAACCGATGATCAATTGTTATATATGATCCAAATATCATTTTCATGCTATATTTATTTGCTAAGGTACTCCAAACTATATATAGACTGAATCTCAACTAAATAATAAAAAAAAAAACTAACAAGTCTTGATTTTTTCAGGAACAGCCTGCCTGCATGTGTATATTATTTTTCTCGGTGTCTTTTTTTCTTTTTACAAAATAGGGTTTACAAATTCCAACGTTCCATCTATAATATTAATATTGACCAAATAAAATAATTTCTTCAAGAATTTGTTGCAACTAACTATTCTCTGAGCTCATTTTAAGATTTTAGTCAAAATTTCATTTTATTAAAAATAGCCAACCAGGCTCACAATTTACTATTTAGTTAATTAAATTTATTTTTAATTAATTAATTTACTGTGGACCTGATGAGTTATTTTTTTTTTATTAAAATAAAACTTAGACTGCTTTTTAAAAAGAGCGTGAACTATTGAGCTACTAACCTAATTCATAACAATGACACTTCAAGAGAGATCCTATTAATATTATTGCATGTTTACTATAATATAAACATATTAATTGAATAAAAATAATCAAGAAATAGAATTACCAGTGAATTGTGAGATTGTAAGGCGAGTCGTTAAAAACCTCGACAAAAAGCGTGTCGCCCTCTTGAACCTCTATCGTTGGTCCCGGCAATGTGCCGTTCACCGAAACTACCACTTGTTCTTTGCACAGGTGGTTTACAGTTAGGTTTTTCACCTGTGTACATATATACAATCAGAAATAATATAAATGTAAATATGACCATTAAAAGCGATAGTAGCTACGTTTATTTCATGCATAGGATGAGAATGGTCCATTAACACCAAACTCTACCCCATATAAAATTTGCTTATTTTATTTGTTAAACAAACAATTAATAAGCGTGTCATAAAATACTTGAATTTAAGAAATCAATCAACCACAATTCGGTTAAAAAATATCAAAATCAAGATCCATAGTCTTAAATATATACTAGATATATCTTAATTTTTGCATATATTCTCTATATATTTGAAAATCTTAATATACATATATAAAATAAAATATAAGAACTGGTATTGGTAGCATAAGTGATAGGGTACATAAAAATCACTCTTTTGTCATTTTGATGGGTAATATCATACCCTACCCTAAACTCGTATATGCGTTAACAGGCTAGTGCGTCAATATCTTAGCATAGTAAAAGTATATGCCCTACAACTGTAAAATCATTGCATATATTACGATGATGCTAAATAATAAGTATTATTAATATTTTCACCAAATAGAGAAGGAAAAAAAAACATGAAAAGGAAGAGCTAGTGAGAAAAATTACATGAAAATAGTGTTTTACTATTGGACTTGGCATTGCAGCAGAAGAAGCTATCATGTAAAGAACAAATACGAGAAAGAAAGTGAATGATCTTCCCATGTTGAAGAAGTAGAAAGAATATGAAAGAAACTAAGATATGGCTTAACACTAAGTGGCAAAAATATGGATGTACATATAACCAAGGAATTGAAAGGGAATGAGTTGTTTAGCTAATGATTATGATCAGCTTGTAGGTTTTAGTATTTCTATTTAATTGAAGCGATTTTGTATGAACTGTAGGCTTTAGTATTTAATAACTCAAGATGTATTAACTATTCCAAGTAATTTATAATGCATCTGATAAACGAGCTGTGACAGAAAGATCGCGTGACAAGCTATCCAATATTGGCGGGATTCGGTATGATTAATGGTTTTGAAATATTGGCTTGTTTTTATATCAATTTATTCTTTTTCTTTCTTTCTACTCTTAGCGTTTGATTAAACTTGGTTATATATATATATATATATATATATATATATATATATATATATGTATATTATATACATTCACTAACTTAAACAATCGATCTGAGATTTCGCACAAAGAAATATCTACATAGTTTATACATTGTGTATTATCGTGAGAAATACAGCGGCAAGAGCTGGACATATATTGACAAATTAATAAGACATTCTAAGTAAATTTAATGATTTATTTATTTCTCTTGCATGTGTTTGAAATAAATCAACCACGTTCTTTCTAGTAGATAACTACGTAAATGATCTGTCGTTTTGATTTTGACTTTTTATTATGCCGCTTGGCAAGCTTGTGAAGTTGAACTACAAATTTTTAGCTGGACATTATTTTATTAAGTTTTTGGGTGTTATTGTCTTTAAGCCTTAGTTTGTGATGTGGCATATTTACTGTTGCCATTTGTTATTTGTCCAGATGTATGGTCTTTATTAATTACAGTTTGTGGTTTTTTTTTCTTTCTTTTACCCTACTTTTGGCGCGTTTACTATTACTATTATCTCGTTGATAAATAAATGAAAAAGGAAAAAAAAATACATGAATACACTAGTGCTCAAACTATAAGCAAGATTTTCACTATTATATGAATCTTTCAAAGGGTGTATATTTATTTATGAGTCCATTAAGTAAATAACCAAATTAACAGTTTGACCTTATTAAATAGCCAATGTTTTATAAATTTTAGGTAAATAACTATTTTCATATATTTACAGACGTAAATCTTAAGTAAATAGTAACTTCCATTTATCATGCAACGTCATCTTTATGGCTATTTACTTAAGATTTACGAAACGTTGGCTATATAACAATTCCAAACGTTTTAGTTGACTATTATTACCTAATTTTTTGTTTATCTAGTTGATGCCTCGCGCAATTTGGACTAAATACTAGTTATTATTCAAGTTTCTCACGGTTTAAAAATAAATAATTTGGTTTTCAGGTTCTTGTGTACATCTTTTCAGCTGTTGAATAAGGTGTTTCCGCTGGCGTCGATGTTTCTAATTTTTTTTTAAAGCAAGAATCTTGTATGACGTGCAGGTGATCTTCAATGTGGCGAGGGTATTCATCGCTGTGGACAAAAGCCTATTTTAGGAACTTCGTTGGACAAACTATTCTGAGCGAAGGTCTTTAAAATGGTATATGTTTGTAACTATCTCAATTTTGAGGTGAAACACAACTTTCTGTAACGTTTCATAGCATTTGACTTGTCAATTAGAAAAATACTAAATGATGGACTGATACATCGACGGTGGATGCAATGACACAATTACGTTGGATTGCGAGAACTCACAAATGTAGAATTCGCAAACAAGGTTACTGAAATACAATGTATATCACATCATGTTTTTCTCTTTGATAGTGCGAATAATAAAGCGGACCTGGTGTTTTCATCTTAAAGCTTAGTGACAATTTGGAGACATCCTACTTTATAAGATTTCCGTATTCACAAACAAAAAAAAAGTTATTGATGTTGAAAAAACCCCTACAATTTCATATCAAATCACATATAGATTTCAGCGCGCGGCACTTAACTTGCGATGCAAGAATTGATGAACACGAAACAGAAAAGTAAAGAACACAACCAGATTTTATCCTGGTTCAGATTCAAAATAAATCCTAATCCGGTCAGGGATGAAACTCCCTATTTACTTCCGTTATATCCAATCGAAGATTGCAAGAAGATCACTCGAACTCAAGTCGCCGAGAATTACATAAAACAACACTCTAGATCCCCAATCCCTCTTGTGATTCTCTCTCTCTCTCTCTCTCTCTCTCTCTTAATCTCATGAATTACAACTGATTATTAGCCTTAGCTATTACACGTGATTACAAGGTATTTAAAGATTTATGCAGATGAATTTCAAACATGCTTTCAATATCGATAACACATCGTAAACTACTATGTGGACTAATATAATTTATTGGAGTATTACATCGAGCATAAATAATACGAGATATTTGAATATCGATTTTTTAATGGAGTGGATTGATATCAATAAAAGAATCTCATAACAAGTTTTTGAGCTTTTGAGTTCGAGGCTTTATTCTTAAGGTCCATTAGATCTCAAACCTAAGCCAAAATAAAATGATTTGATTAATTAACCGTATTTAGAATTAACTTCAAAATGAGTTCTGAATTAGAGCCAACTCTATGTCCAAAAGCTAGTTTTTGACCAAACCTATTTCTATGAACATAATAAAATCTGGGCCTAGGTTTCCTTAGAATATAAATTGAATTGTCAAGGCCCAATAATTGAATGGGAATTGAAGGGAATCAAGTGACCAAAATCAACCAAAACATAGTTTATGACACTTCTATATTAGTAAGTCAAAGCAACTACAAATTTACCCGTGACCTAATTTTTTTTTAAAAAAATTACCCATTTTCCACTTTTCCTCTTTCCAACTTTCCCTCTAAAAAATTTAAAAACAAATAAAAAAAATAAAAATAGAAAACATTAAAGACTATTCATTTCTTCGGTCTTACTCTCTGTATCTCTCTCTACGTTCTCACTATTTCTCCTTTTTCTTTGACTCTCTCTTGGCGAAAACGAGGGAAAAAAACCACCTCGCCCATAACCGTTCCTGCCGCTGATTTTATGATACACAAGGTATCGCCGAATGCCCCTAATCCTTATTTTTTTTACTTTTGTTCTCGGTATCGAAACCCTAACCTTCCATCTATCTTCTCCATTCCGAAAATCGCAAAATGAAGAGCAAAAAAAAAAAAGCACACCCGGTTCGGAGGAGTCCCAGGGCGAAGAAGGGTCATGTTGCACTGTCGTCCTAAAAAAAGGGGAAAAGAAAGATTGTCTCCCACGAAGTTGGGTGCAAAACGTCTGAATTCGCCCGCTTCGATATTGAAGCATCGCACTTCGAATTAAAGGTCACTAAAAGATCCAAGTTAACTCGTGTTCAATTGGTTAGTACGTACATGAAATTATAAGGTCACTAAAAGTTTATATATTTAATTTTGCTAGCGATCACAACAAAATTCTTATCTCATTATCAGTAGCTAATGCCTTACAAATAAAATATCAGTAGCTAATGGGGTTCTAAATGTTAGGAATCTCACATGAAAAAAGAGAATGAGAGCTAACAAGGTTTATAAAGATCATGGATTACTCATCTCATTACAAATTGGTTTTGAGATGAAACTTCATGATACTTTCACACTAAATAACTAATTTCTGTTGCTATTTCCGATTGAGGAACTAACATTTTATGTGGAGTTAGCTTAGACCTTAGATTAATATGTATACTAATCAACATTATTAAATATTTTGATTTATTTTGATTTATAATTTTTGCATAACCATATTATTTATCGTATCGCTAGATATGGATAGTAGATTTACAAGGAAAATACTAATTGTGGCTCATCGACGTTGGCTAGCCATTTCCTTATTGGCTTTACGTACCATTAAACTTCAAACATCTAACTCGATTAAATTAACTGAATTGTAAAGTTATCATATTGATGTTTAGTTCGGCTATAAATTACCAAGCTTAAAATTTTGTAGTCAACTTGACAAGTTGAACGAGCGGTATGATAAAAGTCAAACTCAGAACAATAGAGACCATGTATATGCACATGCACGAGAGATGAATAAATCATTTAATTAACGAAGAATGTCCAGCTCTTACCATACCGTGTATTATATATAATATATATTATTGATAGTTCTTTGTACCAAATCCCAAATTGATTGTTTAATAGCTATATAGATAACGAAATTTATGCGAGTAGAAAGGAAGAAAAATTAATTAATATATTAAAGAGCCAATATTTCAAGACCGTTATATGGAATCCCGCCGATATATGCAATATTATCACGCAATCCCTCTGTCACAGCTCGTTTTTTACTTGCATAATAAATTACTTGAAATAGATCATCCATGTTGATAGATATAGAAATATTGAAACCTACGATTCATACGTAGTTACATACTTTCTTTATATGGAAAGTCCTACAAGCTGATCATATTTTCCCTATATATAGATCCTTATTTTGCCACTTAAGTCTTAAGCCATATCTCAGTTTCTTTCATATATTCTTTCTACTTCTTCAACATGGGAAGATCATTCACTTTCTTGCTCGCATTTGCTCTTTCTATCATAGCTTCTTCAGATTCACTGATACCCTTTCCAACTATAGTCAAGCACTCTTTACATGTATTTTTTTTTCTGAACCATTATATATATATATATATATATATATATATATATATATATTATAGTACCATTTTATCGAATAATATTTTTCTATTATATCTTTAAGATATATACCTCTTTATAAGATTGAACTAGGCATATTATTCATTTAGGAATCAATTATCTAATACTTAAGAAAATAGATCAAACGACCACAAGAAGTATGTATGTCGTGATACAAGAGAGCTAGGGGTTAACTGTACTATATTTTTAATATACCTTAATAGTTAAGTTACAATTTTAATGACAAATATTGATATGCAATAACACAGGTGAAAACCCTGACGGTGAACCACCTGTGCAAAGACCAAGCGGTAGTTTTGGCAAACGAAACATTGCCAGGACCGACGATAGAAGTCCAAGAGGGTGACACGCTTGTCGTCGAGGTTTTCAACGACTCGCCTTACAATATTACAATTCACTGGTGATTATATTTCTTGATTATTTTGATTATGTTTTTGTACGCTCTATATATGTACATGTTTGTATATATATATATATATATATATATATATA